>NW_009648640.1:0-85269 GCF_000708025.1 Charadrius vociferus
GCACCAAGGAGAAATGCACAGCATACAGTGCCGAATGCCAATGTTGTCAGTGCTGGTTTGTGCAGAGCGGATGCTGGTGTGTTTGGCTCCTTGATGCAGGACCCACAGCCCCCAGGAGGGCAGATCCCAGGGTGACTGGGGAAAGCAGCATGTTTGAGCACACGGGCATCATGCAGCAGCATGGTACACACTGGGAGGAAAAAAATCCTACTCCAAACCTGTCGATCACACACGGTCCATTTTCAGCATCAGCCCACAAGCTCAAAAGTTTCACACCTTCCTCCCAGAAATAGCTCAGGATGGGGAAAAGCAGCTCCACGCTACCTCCAGCTATTTCCCCAAGGCTATTAGCATAGGTCTCAGCCACGGGATTAGGATTGACTTTACATCCCCTATGCTTGTCAAGCCTGTGCTTGCTCTGGTCTCTAGTAGTGCTAAGATTTGAGGAAAAAGGGAAACTTCTTTTTTAGGTGACACCGCTGTGAAAACCCAGAATCCAGAAGATGTTGGACCCACCACAACCACCTCAGGTTGGACGACTGCTTTCAGAGACTCTGCTGCAGACACCAAGGACATCAAATTACATACTCGCCTTGGAAGTCCACCATACTTTAAAGCTCTAGTGACACATCGGTCTCACTCTGCTCCCTACACACCAAACAGCATTTATCTCAAACTCAAAGCTTTGGCCCCTGACAACATGTCAGATCCTTGGCAGCTCCCCCTCATCAACCCAGCATAAGACAAAGGCTGAAAGCACACTCGTGCTATGTACAGTCAAAGGTGTAAAACTATGTGCTAAATAACCCTTAGTATATTTTAATTTCCTTTTTTTTTTTTAATTAAAAACACATAATGGAATGTACATCTGGAAATAAGAATAAAATTTCCCTTAGTCCAGTTTTAAGAGATTGCATAATAATTTTGATGATTTTTCAATATTAATACTATATTGGGGTGAGGCAGAAAAAGCTGAAATCAATGCTGAAAATTCCTCAAAATTTTAAACTTCAGGTGAAGTAACAGTTAAAAATAACCTCAGAAGTCTTCAGCCATTTTTAGCGATTTTTTTAAATTAAAACAGATTACAGTGGATATACATCTCCTTTTGCTACAAATTGCAACGGCATGCAATGGAATGCAGCTGAGAAATTAAGGACTCAGTACAGTCAAAACAGAAATGCATGTGGTAAATGATGAGTTGAACTTTCATGTGAAGATTAGAAGTGGTGACAAACATTTTTATCTTTGCGTTCTCTACAGTAACTGTAAAGAAGCTACTGGGTCATAATTAGAGTCCTTGATCTAAAAAAAAAAAAACCCAAAACATTTTTACTCTTTCTTTGTGATGGAAAAATATTCCATTATTTTAATAATAAGAACAGGTCATTATTTCTATGTGCTTTTTGTGGTGAATTCAGGATATACTTTTGAAGCAAAGACTCTGTGCACTCAGCTACCAAAACCAACCACCACCCCCCAAAAAAACACCACAAAATATTAAGACCTTACAATTCAGACTAGCTTCTATTTCTGCACCTAAAATAACTGCCACCTCTGCCAGTGAGTATTTTGGTCATGTCTTCTTATTTTTTTAAAAAATCAGCAATTAGTTTACAGTGTAAAGTTGCAGAGGCATGAAAGAAAGATCTAAAAACTTTAGTCCAGTTAAGAAATCACATTCTTCAAATTATCAATACAAGGCGCAGTAACAAGGATACTTCTTTCTTATTAGTCAATTTAGTAACCAGGCAGGAGAAAGCGTTAGCTTTAACTTGTTGAAAATGAGCTTGTATTCTAAAAAAATGAAGTCTAAATATCTAGCACAAATACCATCAGACTGCTTGTCCATTAAAAAATTAATTGCAATCAAGTTTTGATACAATTATGTGCAGAATCAGAACTTCTGCGCATTTGGCAGGCAGCCCACTTCTGTATGCAATGCATAAAAACTGTAAGAATGGATTCTATACTAACTACAGGGTGCTTACTTTCCTTCAACGATAATTGTCTTAATGCCTGTTTTAATCAGTATTAACTACTAGCAATAACATGCTTTTAATTATGTTTTAAACGAGTCCTTTATTGGGCTGTTTTGGGAAGCAAATTAGTCAAAAGGAGCTGTTAATCAAAAACGTGTTACTGGCACAAAATAAATGTTCATTTAAGGAGCCATTTGAAATAAACCTGGCTCATTGACTCTGACAACCTACAAGGACACTGGGGCCTCCTGAGGATAACTCCTTCAGTACTCTCCTAGATACGCCTTGCTGCTCAGAAGTTATAAGTAGAAACATTAAGCAGTTTAGGTCATTCATCAGCTAACTTTTACTACTGTACTCAAGAAAATGAGCCTCCTAGGAACTTCACAGCAGATCTATTCCTTCATTAGCTAAGTAATATTGAGAGAGATGTTCCTGTCATTATGAATGGAGAAATCTATTGCGGCGAATTTTACTAGTGTCCCCTTTGTCTGTGAACTGTCTTTGTAGATTCCAAGGTATTTAGGCTGAAAAACTAGCATAATTATCTTTGAACATTATTCGTATGTGTTCATTTCCTTCTGCTGAGTGATATCCGTGCCCGAAAATTCTACCACGCAAGATTATGTATTCCGCCTAATACACAGGCGCACCACTTGGCACTCGGTACGAGTACATAATATCACCCTCACAGCACAACTTTAAATAGAAATTTCATTAAATCTGTTCCGTCGCCCGGTTTGAAAACTTAATTTTGCTGTAGCCGTTTAATTTGAAGCACTTCAGCTTTAAACAAACTGAGGATTGCTCGAGATAGAGCAAGAGCTAAGAGTCTGGGTTTGAAGTCCACAGATCGCCGCTTATTGGTTCATCCTTTGACTTTCGAATCTTAAACTAATCTTGCTTCATGACAAAGGAGAAAAAAAAAAAACCCACTTTAAAAATAGGGTGATTTGATTTTACCCACAGGGTGTCTCAGTTAACTCCTTCAAAGTCCTTAACCTTCACCTCCAACACATATATCGTAACAAAATGGGTACCCTAAAAAGGTCACTGTGAGATACCATTCCCCCCAATCTGCTTGCTATGACACAAAACATGCTGAAGCAATATAAAATGAGTTATTACAATAACAAAACTGGGCTTTTTTTTTTTTTTTTTTTTTACACGAGCCCCTTCAGGATCGTATTGGAGTAAGCTCTTATTAGGGAGGCAGGTGGTTAATTAAGCATCAGTTCACAGTATGTCCTTAAGAGACTGAGCCTAGGGGTAGGAATGAACTTGCAAGAGAAGTTATCATTGGATTAACACCATCAAAAAAAGAAATAAAAATATGGGTGTTAAAAATTATACACACTGAAAACACAGGGCAAGCTATATCTCCATGTTGTTTTCCAAGGGCCACTATTGCTCTGAAAATCCACTACCAATGGTCACATCCAACAGGATCACAGGAACAACGACAATATCAGTATTCAGACTCTCATCTTCAAAAGGTGCCTGGAAATCGCAGCGAGCCAGGTCTCTGAGGTATCCTTGACACAGATTTTAAATGGCCTTCTAATAAGAGTTTACAAGCATAAAACACCACCCTTCCTTCCAGCCCAGCCATACCTAGGAAATCTTTAACCTGACCAATTCCCTGCTCTTTCGTGCTTATTCAAAACAGAAGCTCTGGTCATGAGCACGTCAGCCTGCGGACAACACCAGCGCCTCATCAGCACTTCGGCTTGGGCGAGCAGCAGGAGGTGACAAACTGAGGAAGAGGTGCAAAGACCTGGTGGGCAGCAAATTACTCAGGGACGAAGCTGCCTTCCCCTCCCATTTATTTTCTTCAAAGAAAACAGCACCGCAGCAAACCCCACCTGGCAAGCATATCTATGCCATAAGCCACAAACAACGCTACAAACCCAACCTGTGTGCAGAGCTACAGGACTCCCAAAGGACTAGGGAAAAATAATATGGCACGTCCTGCCCCACGGCTGTGCTTAAAGACTCGATGTCCTGGGGTGGGGAGATAGGGAAAGGTGAGTTTCTTATCTCCGACCAAGCGCAATTCCTTCTTCATTAGCAGCGTACCATGTCATGTTTGAAATAGCTTTATGGCCCAATAAACACGTCTTGATTTTATTGACTTGTCTTTAATTCTTTCAGCATGTATCTAAGGGAGCGAACTGTCCTTTAAACACTTAAAATTATGGCTTTAATCCACTTAAAGAAAATACTAAAATAAAAATTTTACTAAGGGGTGATCCAGTAAAACACCTTAAGACAATTACTCTTAATGAAATACAAAGATTACCAATAGCTACTGATTACTTCCATTACAAAAGCCATTATAAAAATTCTGTCTTACAGAGAAACTTTTCAACTCTTTTTGAAGATTTTAACCAGACCATAATTGCAAACCTGATTTTTATTTTATTACATTCAAAGCTGATTGCACTTTTTGATGGACTTCATAATGTTCCAAAAATAGCATAAATGCTTTCTAAGATGTGGGTTTAAGAAAGTTATTGGGACTGGCAACTTATTTTTTAAATTATCATTCATGGATCTATTTTCAACACCCTCTTTCTCAGTCCATTAAGTGTATTTCTGCAGCCCTCATCTGCAAGCCACAGTAAATGGTTGTGTCTGACCCTGCTCCAGAGTAGCAATACTCTCCTGCTTCCAGTTAGCAGTATAACCACAAACGTGGTTTTTATTTCTTCTTTAAGTTTCTGGAAATGCAGAAATGTGGTCTTTTCAATATACTGTAATTGCTGCTCCCTCCCCTCCCGCCTTCATCACACACATTTATTCCAGTCAATACTGCACGTATTTTGGTGTGTTTGGGCTTTTGCTTTTCTTGATGCAAACTGTCCTTTGGGGATCCAGTTCCCACATTTTTATATTCAAAGTAATGGGGAGTAAGAAGATAACTCTCTTGGACCTGGTGAGAACTTGCAGAGATTTATGCTTTAAGCAATCAGTTCCTTCAGATTCATCATGGGCCTATAACTGCAAAGATGGTACCTCCAAGTAACAAAATCTAAGCCGAGAGATTAATTCATTTTCTTGGCCCTCACAACAAAAAAAACCATATGATTCCCACTGGGTTTTGCTAGAAACTTGACAGAATCTGAAATCCAGGGACAGAGGCTGATGGACTTCAAAAAAACCCCAAATACAACATCTGTTGAAGGCAATGGATGATTTGAATGTTTTGCCTGTCAGCCCAACATTTAAAAACCTCCATCACAAACACATAAAAGCAAAGATCGTACAGTGACATGAGAGCCATCCCTGTCCTTCGATCACCTTCTTTTAGCACTAAATTCACTAAGTAAACCTCTGAAGTGCAAAAAGAAAGATAATGCTCAAACACAAGCAACTAGGACAGGTGGTACAGGAAAAATGATGCAAAAATCCATTACAATATATAAGATTTTAATCTCTTATTTATGATTCTTCCATAAAGTTTATTATAAGTCATTATATACATCTCAAAGTATCTCGTCACAAAATGACATTTACAATGTAACCATAGCAAAATAATTCTGCACAGAACCATTTGCAAAATATCACATCAAAGGTAATGTAGGAGTACAACATAATTGTAGCAATTTCACCATATTAATACTATATTGCTTATACTTTGGGCCCCCAAGCAAAATAACTTTACACACAGAATAGGTAGGCAAAAATACTTATCTCCGTTTATATCATTTTATCTCAGTTAGATCCGCATGGAACAGAGAGTGAAGTAAAGTACATTCGACCTGACTAGTAGGTCCCACTATTTTTTCCAGTGAAATCTAGAGATTTTTGATGCAGAATTACATAAGTGGTCCAAATCCTGCTTCACACCTAAAAATCAACTCATCTGTAAAACAACCCTAAAAAGAAATACCTCTAAAAAAGCAATGGGGAACAATTTATTACTGAAATGGCTATTATCCCTATCCCATACTAACAAATCTTTCAAATCCATAAGAGACTGAAAGCAGCCCTGAAAATAATTTGTTTAATGGCAGAATGAAAAGGAGAGTAAGGAGAAGATAAATATAGGACCAAATTTGCACTAAACATAACATGAAAGTTTTCTTCTAGACTTGCAGAGCTTTCTAAGTTGGTCTGTTGCAGGGACATTCATCTAACCAAATATGAGGCCCTATGGGAACTCTGAGGAGATTAAAAAGAAATAATGAAGGCATAATTGTGGGTTAGCTGGGAATAGTTCTTTCTCCTCCTCAGCATATGGAGAAGTGTGTCAGTCAGATGGTGCACACTGGAAGGTATAATACCTAGGGGGTTTGAGCGGCTGATGCTTCTTTATCTCTTCGTTTTGCTTTCAAATTTCTTTTTTCATCTGTTATTTTAAGAGATACCAGGGCTCGAGGTATTCTCTATGGGTTTGTCTCGCTATTTTTTTTCCTCAGGGTGGGAAACTGAAGATCCACATTCATTTATAGACTGAAAACTATTTCATATCCTATCCTTACAGGTGAAACATACCTGCTTAGACAAATGGATCAGAAATTAAAGTTACATATCTATTACTATTGCAGTTTTTAAAGGGGATTAAAAAAAGCAAAACCAACACTGCAGACAAGCACTTTTGATAGCTTTCTTTCATCTTTTTGCATCTATTAGTTCTTCCTTATGGCCTTTGCTGGACATAAATTGCTTCTACTTTGTTTAAACTCCAACTTTCAAATCTATCATTTTCCATCTGACAAACAAAACAGCTACATCAGAGAATGTGGACAGAGAGATTAAACTGGCAATGTTTTTAATGCCATTTTAATTGAACCTCCGTATTCATGCACTTCTATCCACCAGATTTGCATGCAGAAATATTTTTGAGCATATGCAAAATAACTGAAATCCCAAATCACCTTCAAGAAACAGTATTATATCTGCAGATTTAGAAGACTGGAAAAGTAAGTTTTCAAAGAAAAAAATAATAAATAAGGGCAAAAAAGATCAGTAGTCCTTTCTAAGAGCAAGTGGCACTGATAACAGTTTATGTTCAAATGAGCTCAGATTACAAAATTGAATGTAAGCACCTTTCCCTGTCTGGTTATAGGTGTTTATCAGGTGAAACACTAAAATTATAAGAATCACACTGTTAATACAAAGTTGTGCCTGCAGCTGGCACAGTAAGCTCAGCCCAACTAAAAATACCGTCCTGAAAACTAGGCATCAGTGCCTACGTACTACCTTCTCCATTAACAGCAATGAAACCGCCTTGCCTATATAATCCTCAGCTAATGTAAGAGACAGGTTTAAGTCCCACTGCAAACACAGAAACATAAAACAGAGTGACACATCTGAAGGCAAATTGGTTTGGATCTAGCTTGTGTCCCCTTCTGTTCTTCTCCTTACTCCACAGACATTATAGCTGGCTGCTTCTGCTGTTGTGAGACAGAAAACTACTACACCTCCTCACATCAGTCAACATTTCATCCTGCCCCTGCTGCTGTAATCCAGCAACTCTTCAGCTCCTTATGACTATGCCCCAGGGATAATCATCTGGAATGGGGTTTTAGCTATCTCACTGTGCCCATGGTGTACTTAGTCAAAACTATTTGCTCAGTTTACTTACGTGCGCATTGAGGACGTGACTGTCATTAACAAATACAAAGGACAAGAGTGGCGCCACCTTAAATTTCTAGATTTAAAAAAAAACAACCAACCAAATCACTGACTACCAAGCTGAAGTCCATTTCCTGCTCAGTGAGCATCTCTTTAGCTAAAGTACAACAGCCCTGTCAGGAAAAGAAACCGAACCAAAAAAAGGAAAACACCCAACCTTCATCCCAGAATATGCAATAGGTAAGCGTTTTCTTGAGATTTGAGAAAGAGAGGGTAGGATCTGCCTCAAATGAGGTAAAACACAACGTTAAAACAAGTTACAACCTCCAGGTTGACTTCTCCAAACCCCAGGCATGGAGAAAACCAACGATTCAGTAGCATATTATTACCCGATTGCCACTTAGGTAACGGTTAAGAAACAAAGACCACTTGGAAAAAAAAAATTAAAAAAAATAATCATCAAACAATGTAAAGGAAGACTTCTAGGTTAACAATACATATGAGACTTTTGAACTAATGCTCTGATACAAGTATGTAAGGCTTTTTGCATTGCCTACAGGAGGAAGCTCCGGTACTTATATGGATTAAGATAGTAGATGGGGCATGGATTTAGAGGTATTCTGTGATTTTTTCATTGAAAAATATGTATCTGTCTCCTTTTGTGGACACAATCATGAAATGAGGCTACAGACCATATTGCCTTCTACCCAGTTGGGAAGAAATGGGTTTTAATCTTGCCCAGGGCTGGTAGGCTTGTGTTTGACCCTACTTTCATGTTGAACGGGCATTTAGCCTGAATCATAACCTGGTCCTTCATTTGTAGAGCTTCCAAAAATATATTTGAGCCCACTTATGAAAATTAAGCAGAGCAACAAAATTATTAATAATTGCTAGAAAAAAGGCAGGAACGAGTGGAGATTAAAAGAAGATGATGTATTAGACTGGAAAGAGCTAGTCTCCAGAAATTATCCTCATTTTTTTTTAAGTTGAAATGGGTGAAAGTATTTTACAAAAGTTGTTTTTAATGAGACATTTTCTCTACATCATATCAGGACAGAACTGTGAACTTTTTTTAATGGAATTACTTGACAAACTGATCAGTGCCATATCACTGCCTCCAGACACAGTTCTTTTAATGATGTCCAAACTACTTAACTATTAAAATGAAATTGTGAGCCAGCACAGTAGGAAGTAGATTGAGCAAGCTGAAGATCAAAGAAGATACCATCACAGTGGCCTTTGTGTGCTCACTGTAGGTTTGCTCTAACTGAAGGGTAAAGTAGGAGTGAATTGAATTATATTGGGTTGGTTCTATACCAGAGCATTGAAAGCAACATAAAAGAAGGGTCAAATAAAATAGTACAAGCCTACCTACCCTGGGCAAGATTAAAACCTATTCTGTAATGCCATGAGCCATTTTATCACCTTATGTAAATAGTGCTGGTGTGACTGTGAACACAAACCTCAGCAATTTATTTATTATACTGTTTTGTACCTGTACTCTACACACAGGTTGGCTGTGGTATTTGGTACCCACTGTAGTGCAGACTCGATACTTGTAGTCCTACCAGTCTGTTTTCTTTGTGCGTCAATAATACTGCCTGAGACACATTGAGTCTGAGTTTCTTTTAAAATGAGTCTACAGAAGAAAAATCATGGCAAACAGCATTATTTCTTCTCTGCCTTCATACCTTGCATCACAATAAATTCAGGGTACAACCCATTTTCTGGGGACTGCAAATGGTTTATTGAGTTGCTGAGAGAGCAGCATGCCTGTGAGGCTTGTGATTGTCCCCATCCAAAGACCAGCACATCTGCTTGAGAAATACCATCTAAAGTATTGCATCCATACATAAACTAGGATGCAAATTTCTTCTTCTAAAAGGAAAAAAAAAAAAAACAAAAACAAAACAAAAAACCAAACAGCTGGGTCTTGTCAACCTAAGTGAATTGGTTATATTTGAAATCTCAACTATTTTGCCTGTGTAAAGCATTAAGAGATAATACAGTCTTTCCATGATATTTCTGCTGATCTATTTGTTTTATCTTCTGATTTAGATATGGGTTGGCTCACTACTGGAGCAGATGTTCAGGGAACAGCAGTGCTAACCAACTCCGCTCCGGGATCACAGAATCACAGAATTTTCAGAGTTGGAAGGGACCTGTAGAGATCATCTAGTCCAACTCCCCTGCTAAAGCAGGATTGCCCAGAGCACATTACTCAGGACTGCAGCCAAGTGGGTCTTGAAAATCTCTGGAGAAGGGGATTCCACAACCTCCCTGGGCAGCCTGTGCCAGTAGGATACATTACTACTGCCCTGACTTGGCTCAGGGATGGATGAAAGAAGGGGGTTTTTTTCCTGCATTTTTCTTTTAGGCCACAATATTGTCAAGGTATGAGCACCCACACTTGAAGAGCTTAACATAGTTAGTACTGGTGATAAGATTAAATCATATGAAATGCACAAAAATATCTACACAGCCTTAGTTTTGAGAAAGTCAAACGCAAAATGCAATCCAATAGACAACACCACAAGAAAACAGCAAACGTTCATAAATTACCTCTTTGTATGTTAAAGTATTTTGTATTTGAACATCCTAAAACACCACCAAAGACATTGCTAATTTTTGTTGTAAGTTTTTGTTGGTTTACTTATTTGAATTTGCACTATTTGGGATTATTTTCAGCTGCCATTAGACTCCCTTTGACAAACCCAGGCAAAGCAGTGACCAGACTGCAGAAGAGGCTGTCAAAGTTGCAAGACCGAACTGGTTTATTATTTATCTTTCCACAACTGCCCCTTCTACAGAAGCAGTCCATAATACATACACACAGTATAGATATGCAAGCACACAGAGCTTGTGCTGCAATTTAAAAATTTATTTAAATGAATGGTAAATAAATTTTAAATATTAGGAAGATGTTACAGGTGCTCAGGGAGAAGTTATTTGTATTTTATGGGATTCATTTTCTGCACAGTATGTGTAGGGAATTAGTGTAAACTTTTCCATTTTTACTCAGGGAAGTTGCCTGTTTAATTCTCCTTGTGTTGTTAAGAAGATTTACCTCTCTGTGTTGCTTTAATATTTAAAATATCAGAGAGCAGGTTTGGGCAGGGGATGGCAGTGGAGTCTTAGCCTGTTTTGGATGAGGTACACCAGGGTGTTTGTCCACAGCGCAGATGTCCAGGGGCTATGACAGTCAGTCCATCCCTGCAAGGCTGTCACCTCGCAGAGGATAAGCCTAGGCAGGTCCAACAGGGGCACGATGGGAAAAGGATGGAGCTCTACTACTGCAACCGCATTGCATGGTGAAGAGTGACCAGAAGCCCAACCAGCCCTCTGCTCTGATCCATCAGCCTCCAGCTCAGACATACAACAGCCCTATCTCCATGAACCCATCCCAATAACCTTCTTGTCCTAGGTCTCAAAAGGCTTAGCTCACTCTGTTCCTTAAAAGTGTGTATAGTGAAAAACAGAACCAATCAAAACAAGATTTAATGAACATGAAGTGCCTTTGCAGCCAGTGTGTTCTGGGAGCGAGGTTTGTGAGCCTTACTCACTCGTAGCAAAACATGAAGTCAAATCTGCGAAGAGCAGATTAACTAAGATAGCAGTTATGCCACAGACAGTTCAGCCAAAAAGCCCAGAGGTTAAGAGCACCGTGTGCACTTCTGATCGACTCAGCATCTGCACCGCAGGTACATAGTGACACCTGTAACCGAGTGCAGTACTGCCTCAGTAATACAGCATCAAATCCCTGCTTATAAATCCTTGAAGCAGGCAATAAGGAAATAAGTGTGAGTTGGGGCTAATGCACCAGACACTTGTTAATAGGACCCAGATGATTTATCCACCACACCCGGGAAGCATTGAACTCCTGTTTATAGCCTTCTCTTTGCGTACTAGTTACAGCACCTAACCTCACCTGTGGAGGAATTACAGGTTGAGTATCCCAGAAACATACCCTACACCAGCAATGCAATGCAACAGACACAGCACAAGCTCAGGATGTGTTCTTTAAGATCTTTCACACATTTAATTTCAGCCTAGATATACTCATAGTAGAAGCGTTTTAGCAAAATTCTACGGAAAATTCTCATTCTGAATTTTTTCTCTCATAATGAGACTGAAACAATCCTCTCTTTGACACTACCCCCCCGTCAAAATTCAAACCACTGCTACAGGAAGAACTCATCATGAGAGGAGATAAAAATGTTTAATGTAACATAGGTAAAGAGTAACTAATAGCTTTCCCTAAAAGAAGAAGAGAGCAAATCCACCCCCAAAATAGAAAAGCCGCAGAACAAAACCTGCCCATGAGCTCTTCCTTTGTGTGCCCTTTTCAAATTTTTTTAATATATAGGAGACTTTTTTTTTTACTCCTCATTTAATTTTGGCATGTAGCCTCTCACAAACTGAGGAGAAAAACTCGTTTTATAGCCCTGATGAGTTCATAATGATTCACTTGGTTAGATCTCAAGAAACAACTCTGATCTAAGATAATACAAACTTGTGTGTCAAGGAACCCTTGGATCTTTGGTGATGGAACAGAGCCCCGAGGCACACACAACATTTCTAAAGCTTCTGTGTTTTCATCCACTTCATAATTTCAAACAGATTTTTAACATATGTTTTTGTGGAAGTTAAAAAAAAAAACACAACACTTCTTTCTGTAAATCTTGTAGACTTTGAGTCACATCATGAATTAAAATTGTTTCATTAACAAAGACAAATTGAACGGTAGGTTGAACGACCAAGTGGGCTATGTTCTAAGTTTCAGTACCACCATAGGAAATCAAGGAGCAGAATCATACTATCATCAAAACATTTAGTTTGGAAAAGAACTTTAAGATCATCGAGTCCAACTGTAAACCTAACACTGCCAAGTTACCACTGAACCATGTCCCTCACCACTACATCTACACGTCTGTTAAATCCCTTCAGGGATGGCGATTCCACCACTTCCCTGAGCAGCCTGGTCCAATGTTTGACAACTCTTTCAGTAAAGAAATATTTCCTAATATCCGATCTAAACATCCCCCGGCACAACTTGAGGCCATTTCCTCTTGTCCTATTGTAGACAGTTGGGAGAAGAGACCGACCAGCGCCTCGCTACACCCTCCTTTCAGAGAGCTGTAGACAGTGAGGTCTCCCCTCAGCCTCCTCTTCTCCAGGCTGAACACCCCCAGGGCCCTCAGCCACTCCTCACAGGACTTGTGCTCCAGACCCATCACCAGCTCCATTGCCCTTCTCCAGACACGCTCTAACACCTCAGTGTTCCTTCTACAGTGAGGGGCCCAAAACTGAACACAGCACTCGAGGTGTGGCCTCACCAATGCTGAGCACAGGGTAACAATCACTTCCCCAGTCCTGCTGGCCACACTGTTTCTGATACAAGCCAGGATTCTGTTGGCCTTCTTGTCCACCTGGGCACACTGCCAGCTTGTGTTCAGTCAGCTGTTGACCAACACCCCCAGGTGCCTTTCTGCTGGGCATCTTTCCAGCCACTCTGCCCCAGGCCTGTAGTGCTGCATGGGGTTGGTGTGACCCAAGTGCAGGACCCGGAACTTGGCCTTGTTGAACCTCACACCACTGGCCTCGGCCTATCAATCCAGCCTGTCCAGATCCCTCTGTAGAGTCATCCTACCCTGAAGAAGATCAACACTCCCACCCAACTTGGTGTCATCTGCGAACTTATTGAGGATGCGCTCAATCCCCCGGTCTAGGACATTGATAAAGATAGAGAACTAGCCCCAGTACTGAGCCCTGGGGAACACCACTTGTAACTGTTCGCCAGCTGGATTTAACTCCATTCACCACAGACTAGGGTACGATCCTCTAAAGAGCAAAAGCAGCCAGCGACTTTGAACTGGGAGAACCGAAAAAACATGATCAAATAGTTATATGCTAAACCTAATCAAAAAAACTTAAGGAACACTGATGAAAGTTGGTTTGATCATATATTTTTCTACTTCCATACTAACACACACTTCCATCTTTACCATAAAATGTGAAACACAAAGAATAGTACCTGAATGCAGAGAGACGGTAGTCCAGCGTACCCAAAATTCCACCAGAAAGATTTAACTTACAGAAATATTTAAAGTTTATAAAGCCATTTAATTAAGGCTCTTGTATACATCTCAAAATAGAAAAGGTTGGCAGTAATTAACATAAATAAGAAACTAGAATTCATACAAAACTGGTAAGTGGAGCAAAAGATGCAGAAAAAGGAAACTGCTGGAACCTAAGTAGTTTTGTTTTTTCCAGAAGTTGTAAGTTATAATGTGGCAAAAGAAAAAGGGCTTAATACTATTTCATTTATGGAAAAGGCAAAATGAGAAAGCAATACCACAAGTTGATGCTAGAACTAGAACATAGACATAACTAGAAGAAAGCTAATGTGTTCAAATAAAAAAAACTGTAAAAGCAAAAATAGTTGAGTATATCTGTCAGCCTGACCTATATCTGGGACAAAGTAATGCAGTGGCTAATACAGGACACAATTTAATGAAGAATTAGGTGTAGTACAATTAATAGGTTTTTCGGAAACTAATTGTATCACAGAAACCTGATCTTATTAATGAGATTATGAGTTTGGGTGATAAAGGTAATACAGTGTTTATGTAATACACTTCAGTGAAGCGTCCGACTTCCTTACACATGACATTATGATTAAGAAACCACAGTAAAGAACAATCAACCCCGCACACATTAAATGGATTAAAAATTGGCTATGCCTCAAAAGGCAGCTGTGAATGGGGTATCCTAATTAAGCAGTTTTAGAGAAGCCCTGCAAGAGCGAGGTCTTGACTCTCAAATATCAACCAAAAAAAAAAGGAAGAAAAGGTATAATTATAATTTCATCAAATCTGAAAGTGATGAGATTGGAGAAAGGGAAATAATGGTTCAAAAATTCGACTAATACAGAGGTTTTTGAATTTTTCTGGGAAATCGGCCTTTTCAGGACAGGCAGTGCTGGGGATAAAGATCCCCAGATGTGTCAAGCCCAAGTGGCTTACAGGACACACACCAACATTGCCGTATGTATGCATACAGCGACTGCTCAAATGTTACACATGCACTTCAGGTGTCAGCTCCTCAAAAGCAATCAGGAATAACTGGAGAGTTTAGAGAAAACCCATAAGAACCGTCAGGAGACTGAATAAGGAAAGTTTCACAGTTGTAGGCTGAACTGGCCACAATCAGTAAATATCTTCTGTGGGCTTAAAAAAAAAAAAAAAAATAAAGAAAAAAGCTAGAAACTGTGGGCACTTCATATCATCCAAGCGTGATACAATGCCCAACAACTAGAACCCCAAACAAGATTAATATTAGAAATAGAGCGATCTTTAAAAAAAATATTTCGTTAAACAAAATTTTGGTGCAGACTACTGCTGGTGGACTTCCTATCATCAAAAATAATAAGATCACAGCTTCATATCTTAAAAAAAAAAATACAAGTAAAGCCTCATTCTTAGATTTGACACCAATATTAATTCAGGGAATAGCCTATGGTCTTTGATATGTGAAAAGACAGGTACCACCCTAGGAGGTGCGTCTAAGACAGAGGCAATGAATCTCTCTCCACTCATTATAGAGATAGCCTGGCTACCTAACCAGACCAAATGCTTTTTCAGGTGGCTGAAGTTACATGAAATCCCATCCTAAATTGTTATTTATATCCCCTGTGACAAAATTAAGAAAGATGATAAGCAATTCCTAAATCTGAAGTTTAAAACAACAACAAAAAAAAAGTCTCCATCTTTTTGTAAAACACACCTCAGTGAACGTGATGGCATATTATGGCTCCTTTCTTATATTAATGCAGAAAATCTTACACAGCTCTGCCTAAACCAAATTCTTTTTGATCCACCTTCAAGTCAACAGACACTTCTGGACACAACATCTACTGAGCCACCAATACAGCTCCAAAACCTTTGCCAGGAATTTGCACAGTGTCTAAGCCAATAATTTCCATAATATGTAAGTGCCATTACAACTTTAACAAAAGCATCGGGCAGCATCCACACCCACGCTTTCCTGCTTTCCCCTACCATGTCTTGTCTTTTGCAGATACAGGGAAAATGCCAGAAAGAGTTTTCATTGCCTCGGATCTGCCAGGGAATCGCTAATGTTCTTTTTCTCTACAGTTTAATGTTATTTGTTTGAACTACATTTTCTCACTTACTGTTACCTTAGTTCCTTTAATTTTAATTATCAGCCTTGACAGCACATTCAACAAAGGTGCTGTAGTCTGTGCTGCTTCGAGGGCAGGCTCTTTCCCAAGTGAGAAAACTTCTAATATCTATTTCCTTAGGCTTAAGGTGATACTGTTGGACAACAAAGAACAAAGACAGAGTACTTTTCCCCTTTCCTCATCTTGTATATGGTTTGGGGGGGGATATCTGCCCTGAAGTAGATTCTGGTTTTCAGCAGCACAATAACATTTAAATAAGGTTCAAAATCTGTCCTGACCTCTGTCTTTGCCCCGTTCCCTGCTTCCACAGCTATTTCACTCACCTGACTGCCTGCTTATAATATATCTTGGCTGAACCACTAACAGGAAAGAGGTATTAAAACAAACTTCAACCTCAGGGACAGGAAGGAGCATTTTAAATCCTGCAACAGTCTCAGGAATTCAAAATACAGAGATCAGACTTCCAGTTTCAAACATATTGTCTCAGAGTAATTTGCTTTATTAACATTGCACCTTCTTGTTGCCATTCCCTGTTGCAACCTAATCATGCTAAATACTAATACACCGAAGATATTAGTGTAGATAGACACGTGCAGATGTGTACTCAAGGCCAAATTCCCTTCTTGACTAGCATTGGATTTCACCCGCTATAAATCCAGTAATTCCAGTTGCAGGACTATTTCCACACTCCTGTGAAGATATATTATCTATTTATCCTTTGCTCTGTAATGTCATATGCACACTAGACTTTTTTTTTTAAAAAAAAAAAGTTATAATCTTACTTTTCCCATCATTTTTGATCCAGCATTTTTAATTGTTACAGCAATATAAGAAGAAAAAAGGAAAATAATACTGTATTGGAATTAGACAGGCTTTTCATTTGTCTTTTGGTACTTGTATGTATAAATGAACAGTGGCATTTGTCTGGTTTAAATTAATTGTGGTGGCCCAATCACATAATCCAGATCTTTTCTGTAGTGCAAGATGGAGAAACAAGAAGGAAAGCCAAGATTAAAGCCTAGAAAAAAGGCCCTTTTCCACTCCCAAACCTATTCCCCACGACTTCTACTTTTCTTCTGTGTTTATGAATCATGCAAGTGATAGGCTTTTTGATGAGATATTCAGTTTTGTAACTTGCAGAGTATTAAAGATATTAGCACAGCTCAAGAGATCTCAATAGGCACCATGGCAATGTAAATAAAACATTAATTACACTGATAATAATATTTCAGCTACCATTAGAAGTTTGGTAACTTGCCAGTGGTAAAAGTACCCCTATCCACACTCAGGAGATACTTCAGTCTACATACAAAAGAAAAAAAAAAAAAAAAAAAGAAAGAAAAGCACACTGTTACATTTTATTTATGCTAGCTGCAGTTATAGCACAAGATGTGCATTTTTACGTTGACCTTCTTTAGCATAAGCACCTTACCTATGCGTCCTCACCTACATCTAGCTGAGGAATACATCTCACATTTCTTCCTCACCAAAATACATGAAGCATTTCTGCTTCCCAAGTCTTTTGTTACATTTATTAACAGTCCAACTCAAAGCCTAAAGGAAGGATTTGCCAAAGTGTTTAAGGTCATAAAAAGTGAACTGTAGTTTTACTCCAGCATGTACCAGGTTAAAAGAGATCTTACATTCCCCATTTTCTCATATTAATTGTAGAAATAAATTATTTTGCAGGGCTACACAATTTGTCGTTACTACAAGGATTTCTTATTTCACAGATGTCTTCCATGAGTGAAAAAGACTTTTGCTTTGCATTATTCAAATAACCTTACAAAAACTTCTGTGTGAAGATGAGGTGGAGATCACTATGTAAAATCAAGTGAGAATTGTTTTCTTTGTAAGCATTTCCATGAGACCCTCCTTTAATACAAAAAGAGAAACCTTTTCAGATAAAACAGGGTTCTCAAGGAATAAACTATATAATAAAATTAATGAAAGCAATGTTTTCTCCCTCATAGCCAAACACCTCTTTTCCTTTAGGTTGAATAAGCCCTAGTTCACCACATTCACCCAAAGCCACCCCTCACCACAGGACTTACCAAGGACACCAAAGCATCTCCTTTGCAACTCTCCCTGCAGAGAAAAGCCATCTGCGTGCCACGGTGGGCAGGTCTGGAAACCAGAGAGGACACCACATACCCAGAAAAGTGAGATTTGCAGCAAGGCTTCCTGAGCCCACATTTTCAGTTACTGAAAACACCTGAAGGAACGATGTTAACAAGCTTTATTAAATAAAGCAAAGAGTAGCTAAAGGCTCCTTTGCCTTCTGAAACATTTCCATCCCTCTTTTAGGGAGAAAAACGTGGAAAACCTTTTTCCTACCTATGCACCAGCTGCAATTTAAGTCCCCACAATTCCCTGCATGGCTGAAATACCTTAATCAGCTTCACCTAACAGCATTTTACTCCATCCTCAGCAGCTGAGGCAAAGCACAACAACCTGCAAAATGCACATGCCCTTCCTAAACTTCAGGGTAGATGCGTTGTGCTCTTGCTCCCTTACAAGTACTGCATGTGATATCACTCAATGTCTTCTGAAGTCTTACAGTCTGGCTCCCCAAAAGCAAGGCTTTAATCCTATAGCCTCCCGGTATGGCACGCCATCACACTGAACGTGGTCACATTTTATTGTTTCAAGGATAAAGATTGTTCAAGGCATCTGACACAACACTTAAATTATTCATTCACTAGTATTATTTATTCATCAGATCTTGAGTTATCTTGCTTTGCTAAAGTACCTGGTTTCTGTTGCTCTGAGAAAAAAAAAAAAAAAAAAGCCATTTTCTTTGTTTTAATTGAGATTTTGGGACTTCTGCAAGCAGCTGATTGCGTAGCGCTAACACCCAATAATGTGTATGGCCAAGTGTTTGAATGGAAGTGTCATTTCTGCATGCGTGTAAGGAAAGCACACACTGCCAGGTCCTGAACTTGGCTCTCAGAGGCCTGGCCAGGCTCTGAATTTCTGGGGGGCAATGGGGGGCTCTGGGAGTCCCTTGCCAGGGCCACAGTCCATATTCAGTGCTGAACAGGGGGTTATTATCTCTGATTGTGGTGTTATTTGGGCATGTGAGGGATACATCTCATCTGAACTGCTGCCAGAGTAACAATAATTTAAAACCTTCAGGTTGAAAGAGCTCCTTGTAGAATCATAGAATGGTTGGGTTGGAAGGGACCTTGAAGATCATCGAGTTCCAACCCCCCTGCCCTGGGCAGGGACACCTCCCACTAGACCAGGTTGCTCCAAGCCCTGTCCAACCTGGCCTTGAACACCTCCAGGGATGGGGCCTCCACAACTTCCCTGGGCAACCTGGGCCAGTGTCTCACCACCCTCAGAGTGAAAAATTTCATCCTAATATCTATTCTAAATCTCCAGTTTGAAACCATTAGCCCCTATCCTATCACTACATGCCCTTGTAAAAAGTCCCTCTCCAGCTTTCTCGTAGGTACCCTTCAGATACTGGAAGGCCACTATAAGGTCTCCCCGGAGCCTTCTCTTCTCCAGGCTGAACAGTCCCAACTCTCTCAGCCTCTCCTCCCAGCAGAGGGGCTCCAGCCCTCTGATCATCTTTGTGGTCCTCCTCTGGACCCGCTCCAACAGGTCCATGTCCTTCTTAATCCTTGATCTGGAAGTGTAACATAGAACATCCTGGGCTCCTTGCATGTGACAGTGTAAGGGAAATACTGGATGTCTTTTATAGCTTATGGCTATAATATTTTCCTCCAGGCACAGCCAACCAGCAGAGGCTGCACTGAAAGAGCAGGAAATTTGTGTTTGTCAGTGCACAAAGCTGGGAATGACAAAACTTCACAGGTTTTGTGATCCTCACCCTCTCGAGTAAAAATGTATTTTTGGACTACAGTATTTTATTACATTTTTCTATTCCATGATTACACTCTACTTCTGATACTTAACATCTCAGAGAAACAGAATAAAATGTTGACTACGCAGCTGTGAAGGGAAATATTTCTGACCACAACCGCCATCTTCTACAACTTTGTTCTTACATGAATAAATAATGTGAAAATGGCAGTCACATATTTATTCATGTTAGATGGGGAAGCACAAAGGTTAATTCCAAAATTTCTCCAAAGCACAGAAATTTTGAGATTTTCACTATGAACATACCTAGGACTGCAGTCTTAAAATGTGAATTTCTTATTTATGGAGGTAATACGTAAGGTATGATACCTTCCTGCAAAGAAGAGCCCAATACCCCAAGATATATTTAAGAGTAAAGTTAAACTACAACAGAGATGATCCTACTTCCTGATTTTGTGAAGACACCACACTGACAAAATCCCCACTTACTCCGGTGGTTTTTGCACCATATGACTGTGCGCTAACATTTCCAGCATCAAAAAAAAAAAAAAAATCTGCAAGGCTTAACTCACCAGTTCAGACATTTCTCTTGCAGTTAAAAGTTGGCTTGCGATGAAGGCTTCAGTCTGGGAACAATCTTTACCCACTTGAAGGGGGAAAAAACCCAACATCTTACTACTAGGCACTGTCGTTATGGTGATATAAATTGCTTTTTATCAGTTTCAGCTGTTTTTTTCCTGGCCTGTACATAACAATCTCTTTTTAAACTGAAGTCCTTCAAGGTTTACTAGCCAAATTTTGCTATCAGTTACACATGCAACCCTATTAATGTTAATGAGATGGTTGAATTTAAGCAAGGGTAGAATTTGATCTTTACCCTGCTATGTTGTAGGCTGTCTAGATATTTGTCTGTTTTAACTTAAAATCTATTTACCAATTTCTTCTTTATAATGAGGAAGTCTTACAAAACCATATCACAAAATGCCAAGGGTATAACACCACCAGGTCAGAACCGTATCTTCTCTCTGAAAATGGCCACTGCTGGGTGTTTCCTAGAGAGAACACAAAGCCTTGAAATGAGCTATTATAAAATAGTTCACCTGGAGAAAAATATTCTTGACCTAACTCTCTTCTGGCTTATGCTCTGAACCATGAGTTTTTCCATTCCTTACAGACTTTTTTAAGAAGGGTTCTTATAGTTCTTATAATCAAATCTCTGAATGACAGTCAAATTTTACAGCCGCAAAGAGGCATGTGCAGTGTGTGCACAACAGTTTCCATTAATACACAATTACTAGATGTATTTACAAGCCATTTACTTTGTTAAGATTGCAATTCATTCTGCAGTGGTTCAAAAGCAAACCCTCCTTTTCGGATCATCTCACATTACAACCCCGGCCACAGTTTTTTAATAATTTCTAATTTAAGAAAAATTAACACTCAGTTACAATGAGTTTGAACTCAAGAACTGCTTCCTTTCTCTTTTCTCTTTCTGCCTGTCTCTGCCTTTCTCTCACCCACACATTGCTGAGAGAACGTCAGTGCTGAAAAATCAAGTCTTGAGACCTTAAGAACTGTGGACAGTCTTAACTCTGCCCCCTGATCCTTGTTGTGATGCAACATTTATTTGCCTGATTACTTCTTTATAGATCTTTTCTTATTCAGTTTGTAACATACGTTTGCTCTGAGGAAGTATTAAGATTAGATAAAAAAGAATTACCTGTGATAAGTGTATAGTCTCTATAATTGTATAATCCTAATTGTATATAAATACATTTAATATCTCTGATATCTACCAATCTTGTTTGTTGCGCGTGTTGGACGTTTACTGTTATATGTTGCACAGTATATAACCAATGCAGAAAGAAAATGCATAATCTCTATCACGGACTGTGGTGGGATGTGAAGCAAGTTACCTAACCCAAACTATTCCCAGTAGGCTATTATCTCTGGGACCCTAACTTTCTGGACCAGCAAGAATGAGCTCCTTCCCAGCCGGAGCTAACATCAATGGAAATGTGTTCCAAACATGGTGACTATAGTATCATGATCTGTGTGTTACCTGGAGTATTGAGGGAGCTGGTCTTTGATAACATTCCCATGCTATAGCTCCTAATCTATTAGCAGAGAAATTGCTGTCCCCACTAGGGGGTTGTGACAATTAACTAACATTTCTAAAGCACTCAGATATTTTACGGATATACTCTACCGAATAGCAAATGAAACAATTTAGTAATGATGTCTTCAGAGCCAGGTTGGAATAGCGTGCACTATGCGAGGCACTCAGATATATGGTGTGCTGCGTGGATAATATATTGGCTGAAGAGCTCCCATTTTGTGCGCTGATCGAAGGGAAGACATTACAAGTTTGTGTGATTTCAGTCTGTGTCATAACGTAGAAGCAGAAAATGCAAAGGCTACTTTAGTTATATCAGGTTGGAGGTATCTGATTTTGCAGCCTTAATGTTTTCAATGTATTTTTTAGTTTAATAAACTGGATCAGTTGTACACAAGTGGTTCCTCGAGAAGAAGCATTTATGAAGCATGGTTTCCTCCTCTCTCCAGCACAGATTTTTCACTTTGTCACAGCTGAACTGGAGATGCAGCTTTTTCCTCACTAATTTGAGCCTATCCTATCCACCCAACCGCCTACTTCATGAAATTTATAGGACGTTAATAACATTATGACCCTCATTCTCAGTGGCTAAAATTGACCAACAACTTTAGAAGCTACCAGGGAAGGGCAGACACAGACACAGACCACACAGTTACATGTGTCTGGTTTCCTTAGGAACTGATTTACAAATGATGGTTGTGCATCATCAGAACTGCGTGGCATGTTCCACATTTCTCCCACCATTTCATCACACCTTTGTCTCTCCTGCCACAGCCCTTTATTCATGTACTTGCTGCTCCTCTTCCCAGGCACTTCATTATGGCTTCACCAGGCCTGAATCCTGTCCTTCCTTCCACACTGATTCCTCTCCCAGATAGTAACCCTGTCCCCAAAATCTCATTGTTCCCCCATATACCTCTAGCTTGGCTGGTGCCAAGTCCATAACTGCCTTGTTCCCACCTCTTTCTCTTTTCTCTTATTAACCTGGCATTCAGCCTCACTATCTTTGCATGATCAACACCTTCTGCCCCTCTCAGGTCTTTCAGACTTTCAGTCCTGGCTACCCTCCACTTCTGCTGCTGCAGTCCCAGACAGGACTTGTTTCATGAGCGCATTGGCCATAGATAGCAGATGCAATGGGTTGGGGCCCACCAAGCTTGGGCAGATCTAGGAGCTGTGCAAGGCACAAAAATGATCCCTGATGATGTCCTACCTAGAAAATGTCCTTATCTTGCATGTTGAGTAGGTTTGTGATGGTTTTGGTGAATTTTCACAAGGCCAACAGCAGGTAAATTGTGACTAGAACTCATCTTAACTCAGAAGCTGATGAACGACACCAAAGCACAGGGGCATGGTGACTTCTGTGTGTTACTACTTGTTTATACTCCTTTAGTAGCAAGAAGCACCAGTTTTTGCACAGCGGCAGTGT
This sequence comes from Charadrius vociferus, assembly GCF_000708025.1. Classification (NCBI taxonomy): domain Eukaryota; kingdom Metazoa; phylum Chordata; class Aves; order Charadriiformes; family Charadriidae; genus Charadrius; species Charadrius vociferus. Next base: position 23,148 of record NW_009648640.1, read on the forward strand.
GATGGCAGTTTGCCCTGCTGGAGTGAAATTCCTCCTGTGCAAATGAGAGGTCAGAGCTGCTCATTTCTTTAGAGCTGGCATTTTGGATGGAGAACAGAAATCAGCCCATCTCTCAGCCTGCCCCTCCTGCAGGATTTGACCTACATTTGTCTCCAAATCCAGCAACGCAGGGCTCAGAAGGTTCACACAGATGTCAGATTTTACACGGTCCAACCTGCCACTCTCTTAATTTAAATAGTCAGTGGCTCCTCTGGATTTCTTGTCAGAGTGTCCAAGATTGGCTGGAACTGCTTGCTGGAGATGTCCCAGGTATCTAGTGGCTGCTGTCATCCTTGAGAGATGGCAATGACGAGCAGTTGCCCTTCAGGTTGTGCTCTATGGGCTGGAAGGTGTAGGAGGTGCGCTCCCTGCCCTCCCTTCATTGTGAGTTTCAGGTTGGGCATTACACAAATCCCTCTGTTACTACCTCCCACACCTACTTGTCCTTCTAAAGCTGTTGAGATGATGTCTCAAGAGGTCAACAGGACCGATTTCTTGTGAGATTCTTCAGTCCACGAGAAGAACCTCTTAAAACAACTTTCCTCCCAGCAGGCCTGGATGTCTCATACGGTCAGGGAAGCAGGGTGCAAAGGCATGAGGCTTTGAAGGTTTCTCTGACGGAGAAGCTGTGGAGATGTTGCGTCTTGTGCCTAGCTTGTGCAAAGTGGTGCAAAATAAAGGAAAGTCCTAAGGTAGGCATTAAGTGGTCAGTGAATACACCAACATACTAAAAACAATCAAAAGAAACTAAAGAGCTGGTATAGAAGAACACAGAAGCTGGAAGGGCTTGTGGGAATTGAAATGCTCTGAAAATAGGGGAAAAAAAAAATCAGATAAGTGGCCTTTGCATCCACAATCTGTGAAGGCCAGGGTAAAAAAAAAAACAAAAACAAAAACAAAAACCAAAAAAATACGAAAAAGACTGTCAAAGTTACCCACAGTTCAAAGAGTGATATGATGAACTACATTTGTGTAAGAGTTTTGAGTTATGAAAGACAAGAATTGCAACTATGAAATTACCATACAAAAACAGAGATTTTGGCGCTTCACATGAAGATGGGGACAGCATTCATAGCGTAAAGGTTTTAAAGAATAAGTGGGAAGATATGGTTAGGGAAGAGTGGTTGGCTTATCTAAGGGCCTTGCTAAAAGGACCCCAATTCCTGATCTGAACCTAAATCGTGTCCAGAATCTGAATAAAACACCCAAAAGAAAACAGGAACTCTACTTCAATGGAGAATCCCAGATTTAGTTAATCCTCCACAAAACAACTCGAGCCTATTACTCAAATAAAGCTACTCTGTCCCAAACGGTGGTTAAGAAGAGACAGATGTGTCCTGAAATCATGGACCTACCATGTCTCAAAAATATTTTAGAAGGAGAAATCTGGGAATATTAGGCCTATGAAGCTCAAATTCTGCCAGAAAAAATGCAAAATAGACCTGCCCGCACTGCAACATAGAGCACAATACCTAGGACGTGGCATTGGTCTCAGAAATGTGATGCATTGCTTTATACTGGAAGAATTTGGAAAGCGTGTGCATCATGGATAGAGAGGATGAAACAGCATTTCTCTTTCAAAAGAATTCTTCACAGGCCTTTTCCAAAAGGCCAAATGGGAAAGTGGTGCAAAGGAAAGCTAAATTGGGTCAGAGAGCTGGCACATCATCTGGCCGCCGGCTCCTGCCATCCAAACAAGCTACTCTGCTCCAACTCAGCTTCCTGGAGGAACAGAAAGCAAATTTTAACACCTTGAGGTTTTCAAAAGTTGTGTTAAAGACTGAGGTTCAAGACGATACTGCAGTAAAACTAAATCATCCATAAATGGAAGGTACGAGCGCCGTTATTTTATAATTCTGTGGTCAAAACTACAGACCCATAATTTATGCATCTTGAGGATACTAAACCTGAGTTTCTATATGCCAAAACAAAGAAGGAAGCTTGGCTTCCATCTATGGGCATAAACACTGTCATGTCTTCGTTTGTTGGAAATAAACATTATAAGCCATGATACTGCCACTAATAAAAAGGACTGTGTCAAACAAGCTCCACAGTAACTTTATTTTTTAGTATACAAATAATTGAGAGGTGAACTCAACATAAAGCTGGGAAATGGTTGATGATTGCAAGCGTACTCTCTAGAGCCTTTGGGAAAACCAAATGAAGCAAAGCTCAGAGTTAGATTTTATACATACCTGTGTGTATATATATATGTCATATATATAAACACAGACAAAAAAAAATAATTCAATGATTGGTAAAAGAAGCTTGAGCTTTACTTTATTGTGCTATAAAAGTTACAGAAACTTCCTGGTTACTATTTCTCCAGAGCAAACGCCTTCTGTGTATCATTCAGGTGGTGTCAACCACCGCGGACAATGATTTCCTGATCCTGGTCACAGCCCAAGAACCTGGAAAAGTTATTAAGGTTTTTAGTGTATTGCAGGGGTAGAGCATGCTCTCCATCCTACGGCAGATGGAGGACGTGTGAGCACACAGGACCAGGTAAAACACTGGGCTTAACATCTTGGAGACATGAAGGCTTGTTAGATACGCAGAAAATACAAGCCATCTTACGTGAAAGAGTCAGTCTTGATGGCAAAAGAAAAGTTTTTGCAGCCATTGTCAAATGCAAGGAATAAAGCTGGGCTCGTACTGAGTGAAAAGAAAAAATTAAGTTGTCCGCTGCTCCTGGACTATTATTCTCACCTCCTGGGACAACCTGCACCTGGGCCTGAGTGGGCAAACCCACGGTGCAGGGCTGGTTTGGCCGTGCTGCAGCAAAAGGAAGGAGCAGCCTGCAGCTGAAGGTGGGCATGGAGAAGCAAGATGATCTCCATGATCACCAGTCCGACATGGTGGTAGAAAATAGTGTGTATATAGTAAAAAGCATCCAGAAGTGAATGTGGTGCTCGCCTCCAACCGCTATTTAGCCCGAAGCACATGCGTCTCCGTGCTGCTGTGAATTGGCTGTACATGGAAATTCACAACTTTAAAAGGGCAGAAGTTATCATGCCATCAGATGCTCATCACATTTATATTCATTTTAGCAAATCCAGGATAGGCCACAGACTCCTTACATATTTCATGATTTACCGGAATCTGCTTTAGTCTAAAAGACCTAATTTTTCCATTACACATATCACCCATCTTTCTGGCAGCAGAATTTACATCTCAAACAGGAATAATTTTGCATACTTTTCCTTTTAGCATTCTGACATCTTAAAAAAAAAAAAAAAAAGCCTTAATTCTGTGGAGTAAATTATCATCAACCTTGGAAAAAAGTCCTGGAAGTTATTAACGCTCTTTTTATGCTTAGTTGTCTGCACAGTTTTGGTGTCTTTCTCTGCTCAGGTCTGTGTTGTGATATATTAGCAAGAGTGTCGCAGAACGTATGAAATTCAAAACAGGACCAACATCATGAGGTTTATAAGAACATTTAACACATGACATGTAACTTGAGTGCTTTCCCAAAGGACTCGTGCAACCTTTGTTTACTCTTGGACTTTCTTCCACAGACAAGTTTCTAATCTTTCTGTATTTAAAGAATGTGTCTTTTACTCTTCAGTTCGTTCACTGGACTGACAGACATCAACGCTAAAACAACCTGAGAAACCAGAAAAAAAACCCCTATATACTGTTAAACAGGGACTTTGAAGGAAAGTTGTGGTTCTGATTTTCTGTACTTCTGATATCACAAAAAGAGGTCCTTTATTTAAAATTAACTCCGAACAGTTATCACATAAATAGTGATGTTTCTGGAATGTTACTCTAAAACTTCAGTGAGGTCTTGTTTATTCCTTGTTAATACTGTCTGAGATGAACACACTGGAAGCACTTAACCAACAACAGCAACAAACTGCTGGTATATTCAAGCAGAAACAAAACACAGAGGTTGTCAATATACACAAGACAGCAATTTTTTGACATTTTTGAAGGTGCTGGGTTTTGAATCATTTTAAAATAAATCCCCTTTTCTTCTTCCTTAAAAAAAAACAAACCCAAATCCTTCTTTTTAAGTGCAAGCTTTATGAAAACTTTGTGTGTTTTTTCAGATTTTTAAAATATTAATTAATTATATACATATAAATGTAGAAATTAAGTCATTTTTACAAAAAAAATAAATCCAGCCTATACTTTTTTTTTAGTATGTTATAGTCAGTGTATATACGCAGACGTAGAAGAAATAAAATAGAACTGTATTTAGCAGTAGAAGTCAAATTCATGCTGGTGTGTGATTTGGTCATAACCAGAATCAGAAATAACTCGGAAAGATCCCATTTTATTTAAACACAGGAATCAGGACACACAACTTATGGTGGGGCTTTGCCATAGCTGAGTTCCCCCCACCCTCAGCCCAGCTGCATCCATCCTTTCCAAGAGAACAGTCCATTTAATGATTAAGCCAGGGTGTGTGGTAACGGCATACTGGCAAGGGAGATGCTCTATATACCCTTGTGATGGTATAGAGAGAAGGGCACCAAAAGGGCAGGAGAAAACCATCCTGGCAGGGAAATTCCTGTATGTCCCGCATCCCTACAACGTGACATTTGCATCTAACAAGAGCCCAGTGATGCCCCTGCGGGAAACAAGGTCTGCACCGGGGCTACCCACCGCCCCGGGCAGGGAGAAGGCAGGAGAAAGACGTTTCCCACAGCCTCCTCCACCCTTGCTAAGCTACAGGCTCTCACAGAAACTGTGTGTGTTAAGGAAAGGGAGAAAAAAAAAAAAAAAAAAGGCTTTCTCAATGCTAGGATTTCCTCCCGATGTAAATTTTTCCCGCCGTGCTTGAGTGTGAGAGAAAGGTATTTGCTGCCAGTCACTGTGCGTCCTTCAGGCGTGAGGTAATGTGCATTGAAATTTCCAACAGCCCCCAGAGAGGCTTCAGCAAAAACTCCGGGACCTTCACAGGGTGCAGCATACCCTCGTTATCTGCGCTGCACGGCTTTGTGCGGTGCAGGAGACGAGAAATAAAGTTTTGCACTCTCTAAGGTACTGCCCATAGGAAGATGCCATTAACTGCACATATATAACGCATCCTGGCTACACTAATTCTTCTATTCCCGGTACAGCCAGATCTAAAATTTTCTTGACGGCTGCAAAGTTTTTAGGGGTGGATTTTATAATGGTAATCAGTGATTTTAGAGGAAATAAATCTACCCTGTAGCCCATAGCTCTGTATAAAGCATCCCAAGAAATAAGTCAGGGAGACCGTCAGCAGTGAAGAGTGCTACATTTCATGTGCTGCCACAGAAATGCTTTCTGGCTGAGGTCTAATATTAATCTATTTTGTCCCTGACATCCAGTAAAACTACAGTGTAGCAAATGCTTTTAAAACATACATATTCAATAGCAGACGCAATAAAGTATTTGGAACTGTTGGTATGAAGAAGGTTCACACACACACAAATATCTTTGAAACTCCAGTTAATCAAGGTGTCAAAGTAACTAAAGCAGTTTTACAGATTTTATTGAAAATAAATCACTTTATTATATACTGAAATATATATTATTGTTTCCCCATAGAGTTTTACTATCCAGTTGCCTGCGTGTATTTTTTAAATAGAGTATCTCCTGCCCTCTTTAGTCCAGTTTTTATAACTACATTTACAAAGGAAACTCAGCATTAAAGCGTATCTTTAGTCTGCCTTTCTCCCATTGCCCTATGCAAATAGCCCATTATTAGCCATTTTCTGGCAGAAGTAGCTGAGAGGAAACAGAAGAGGAAATGATATAATGGCCCCAGGGCCGCGCGTTTCCTCTCTGCCCAGCTGTTTGCGGGATGACCTTACGGTTAACGGGGAAGCTGCGAGGTGGCATTGAACCTCAAAAGATTTACACCTTTGTCTTCTCATTTTTCAGAGCCAAGCTCCCGTGCAGGAATACATAAAACTTCACCCAACTCGGTCTGGGGAAGGTTAAAATGAGTGAAAGGAAATATTTGATTCAACCTAATGGACATCCTAATAGATATTTATAGACTTCGCAGAGAAACTTTTCACTGAATGTTTTTAACTCCTGTTATTGAGTAACTGCTTTATTTTTAAGTATGGGGACTGGTTTAGATCTAAAACAGCCAGCGTGTTGTTAGACAATGCATTTCTTTAAAACTCAATATTACATGAAGACTCCTGTTACTTCATTTGTTGGATAATTCTTTTTCTTTTTTTTCAGCTGCAGTGCACAGTTTTTAACAGCCTACTGCTATAAACGTGCAATCACGTCTATAAAGATATCGCATCTACAATGAGCAGCTTCTCAATTATTTTTTTTCAACATTTCTCCCTAAAGTTAAAGAATGTCTAATACAGTCCATGTATACAAAAGATATGCTTTCAGCATTTTGGACTGCTTTCTAAACTGATGAATTTCACACTAATAAATGTAAATTCAGCAGCAGTTCTCTTGACATTATATTTTTTTCACCCCCAAACTAAAGTTGAAACACAGAATCTAAACTGGATTTTAAATATTAAAAAATTGCATGTATACTAGGAATTTTATACATTTTGCCAGTGAACAGGCATTATGAATGCAATATATTGGTACCCTAGGTCACGTAAGCAGTTTTTTTACCCGGATGCTGTATCCTAACTACTAAAACAAAAATTGCTATACCTCAATAAGCATAAAGGCGTTTCTTATTCTCCACCCATGAAATTCAATGACGTTTTCTGGTCAGCAGAGTGATGAGGAGTCATCCAGGGCTCTCTGTCTCTACTGTTTCCCCGGTGGGTCAGTCTGCAATGGGGTGACCCAGGGGAATGAAGAGGGTCACCTGCAACACCTTCACTTATGTACCGAATTCAGAGTCACTGAAACCAGTATTCAGGTTCACCACTGGGCAGTTCTGGGTTTTACGTCATGTTTTAACACTGATCTTTAGAGATCTTTACCTAGGTAAACCCCAGTGACTTTTAATACAGAACTCAAACTCTGTGGTACCTACAACAACGAATTTTATCTTCACCTCCTAATTTTTAAGCCATGAACATGCCAAAAAAATATTAATTTTCCTGAGAGGGTCTAAAGAAGTATTTCACTGGATTCGTTACTCATCACCAGGAAGCCCCCAGGTAATTTTGACCACAGGAAAAAAAAAAAAAACGTACCACATTTGCAAGTAACATGTACATGCTCTCTTTGCAGCTGATCAGCCCTGATAGCACATCCAGTTCAGAGGAATTTGTCCAGCTATTACATTAGTTTTTAATAGCAAAATGTGAGTGTGCCTTCCACACTTTAAAAACTGACTGTAATCAAAATCTAATTAGTATTCTATTTTACTAGTGGGAAAACTGAAAGAAATGCACACAGACATACATGGTGTTAGATATTAAGCCAAAAGATGTCTCCAGAAACCAGCCATTCATCTTTTGCCTTTTTTTTTTCTTTATCATCAACATCTTGTCTCTTGAAATATAGACATCACTAAATCAAAAACACTTACCTTTTCACATCATTATAGTATTGCTGAGATTAAATAAGAGCTCTGTACAGCTTTTCAAATCTCAGCTATGTTTTCAAACCACCAGGGAGGGCTAGTTCTTCCTGCTCAGACAATTATCAAATTGTTGCCAATGTGACTGTCCCCTGTATCAATCTCATTATTATTAAGCAGTCTAAATCACCTATGGAACTCATTACCATCACTTTGAAAAAAGGTCACAAGGTGGCATCTGCAATTCACTTAAAATTTATCATTAGAAGTAACCTTTTTTTTAAAGAAGATTTTTCTGTTTTAGTGTATTTCTGATGTTAACAAACAGAACTCTTAGCGACCTTAGAAGCCTGCTCAATTTTGTTTGGTCGTTGTGGATTTTTATTCTTTGTTTACTTTGGAAGTAGCAGGGACATCATCATGCCTCCTTTGTTTTCCTGGTGGAACTCTTGATGTTATCGGGTGGTTCATATTGTAAAAGAGAGCTAGGTCAAATCACTAAAGAAGAAGTCCTTATTGAAAAGTTAATTAGTCACTGAAAATACATGAGCACTAAGGGAAAAAAAAAAAAAAGCAGTTTTAGCAGGACTTTCTCTTAGCAACTGCTCAGTTTTCATCATTTCATCCTGTGAAGATACCACTTTAACAATTTTCCAGCCATAATAATCTCAAGTAAGTAAAAAACAATTTTTCAATCTGAATAAAAAGTATAAAAATTCACTTCCTTATTTTTTTGGAAGAAAAAAAGACTGTCAGAACTTGTGCTATAGATTACAAGTAAATATAAAAGAGAATAATTCTCGCTGTCCATCTCCCACTCACTTTTAAGTGGATCACTCTGCAAAATATTATGCAGTTGGTTTGATATTTTTAGAGGCAAACATTTTTGCCCAGTAATATAAAAATAAAGTAATTGCTATCACTTCCTTCCTCTGAGAAAATGACACATAAAATTTTATATTTAAAATTCAATTGAGAAAGAAACTGTATTTTTTACCCAAAGCCTTGTAGCTATGCATTCTATTTTATTTTTTTCTTTCCTAGTCTGTACAGCCTTATGCTGCATTTTGGTTATGAATTTAATAGAAGATGCTGTAAAAAGTAGCAACTTCAAGTAGTGACAGAGACTGATCAGACAAATATGCAAGGGCAGAACACACAAGACGATAGGAACAACACTTCACAAGTTCAGATTATGATTGCTCCGGATAACTATACACTCTTAGATATTTTCATTCCTGTCTCTCATTAATTCCTCTTACTCCTGAAATGGTATCAAGTGTAATTTCTTTCTAAAAGAGCAGATAAGATCATCCAGATTTTTAGGCATAAATCTGCTCTATTTCAGCTGTGCAAATCAGTCATAAAAACACCAAAAAAATGATCCCTATCAACATTTTTGGTTGTTGCCATTTATCACAGTATCTAAAGACCATTTTACTTTTCTTCACTTGCTGTGAAGCAAGGGAAGGTGCATATTTTCATGCGTTTCCCAGCAGATAATGCTGTACAGCTTTGCATCGGGCTCTTCTACCTGAAGGATCGCAAAGTATTAGTTCAGTTTCTACATCCTATAACGACTCAACACGTACTTGCTGCAGAGAAGGAAATGCCTGAAACAGTTTGGACCGAAATACAAAATGTACAAATACTTTTATGAAACAATGGATTTGTCTGTTGCAGAAATGTACTCGCCTAAAACATGAAATGTCTTTGTATAGACACAAACATTTCATTAACAAACCATTTATATGTCTTTCTATTTATACTTACTCATACAACTCTACATAACAGCTCATAAACGTAGGTCTTGTAATACAAACATCTATAAATATACAACACACACACTATATATGTATGTATATTAATATTTGTAGTAGAAATCTTATCTTTATATCTTCCAAAGGCGTCCTTTGTAGCTTTCTTGCCTTTTAAATTCAGCTATTCTTGAACACAGTTTGTCTTTGAAACATGTCAGGATAATGCATTATTGAAGTACTGTACCGCTTCCTTTTTGAGACTGTACATAAAATCAGTCACGTTCAACAAATTTCCATTTTACTTAGTTCTTTTTCATAATTATTCCTCACTTCTATCACAGCCCTGTCCTCAAGAGCTCTCTGGTTACGCCACTAAAATTAACCACACACTACAGGTTATGCCTCCAAGGGACTTGCCATCAAGTGAAAGCGAAGAAAGCAAGCAAAATAAAATCCTCTACGTTTTCTGAAATGGATATGACTAATATATGAACCAGGTTACGAAATTAAGCACCGGACACATGAACTAGATTTGAGAAAAAGTTTCTTATTTCACCAGATGCATCAGAAACATTTGGTTTATTTCTTCTTGTATGGATTTTGAAAGCTACCAGGGATAACATATCAGGGATTTAAAAACTCTCTTAAAACTTCTAGCTTAAATTGGTATCATTTTGTTCAAGAAAGAGTTAAGTCTAACAAGCAGAAAAAAAAGAAATTAACTAAAGTAAGGCCCTTGTGATACAATGACACTTGCTCTATGCTCTTACAGAGAAAAACATGATGATAAAACACCACAAAGAGGAGTGTTATGAATTTTATTAATGACTAGAAGACAGTGTGCAAAACATCAAAGGTCTGTGGAAAAGATTAATGACCCCGTGTGAGACTGTTTAATTACCTCCAGCTAATTAGATTCTTGACCAAATTTTTAATATCTGCATTCCTTCTAAAGCCTAATTGAGATTCCACATTATTTATCAATCTTTCAAAAAGCCCTTAGTGCGCTGCTTTTTTTAGGGTTTTTTTTTTCCCTTTGCACTTTGACTCCATTTATGGTCAATTATTAAATAAATAGCAAAGTAACTGTTCTCTCCAAACTGTATATGTGGAACACTTTATGCCTGTTTATTTTGACTAGGAGACTATCATTGGCATCTTTTATACATAATGAAGCACTCCAACTAATAAACTGACTGACTTCACTGTAAACAACGTTGATAATATTTTTGTTATCTGGGCTGTGCTCAGGAACTCCTCATGTGGTTTCTGTAAATTAGCCTTTGCTATTGTCAGTTAATCCTTATTTCAGTTTACCTTGGTCCGGTCCCAGAGCCGGAGTGGAGCGTTATCACGCAAACTGAAGAAGACAGCCCTCACCGTTTGATTGTTTTTCCCTGTTCATTTAGAAGTACTTTAGTGCTATAAAGCCCAGCTATTAAATGACTTGCCTTTATATAAGGAAATCGATGTCAGAAGGCAAGGGACACATGTAATAATTACTTCTTTTTCATACCCCTTCACATCTCCTTCTATCCCCAGTTAGGCACTGGCATGAAAGGAGAGGCCGATGCGTACGGCACATCTATAGACTGTTTTAGGCTTTTCCGCAGAAGTTTCCCCATTTCAGCGTGCAGCGTAGGAAATGGGCAAAAGTCAGGAGCGTCAAGGTACATGGTGGGGAACACATTTTTTGTGTAAAGTTTGATAAAGAAGATACTGCCCAGTACAGACGAGGCAGGGGACCCCCAGTCTCTCTCTTTGTTTTTGCTATAAAACAAAGTACTATTTGTTTTGATAAGATTTTTGTCATTTTTAATATAAATATGAAAAATAAAGTGTGCACATGTGAATTATATATTTATAATGCATGTATAAAATAAAACGCTTTGGGAAAAAGGCTTTGCAATTTCATATAGATTTTTTCAAATTATCCACTAGAGTTTAGCTCATAAAATCATACCACATATACAGAAATATATGGGATAGCTTAAAAAAGGGGGGGAAACCATATTCTCCATTAAATTTTAATAGGTTTTATTTGTGTAAAACATTATTGGCTATACCTCTACTGAAATACACAGCGTTGTTTGGGTTTTTTTTTTTCTGTGAGGTAGACAGGAGTGTCTGTGTGTACAAACAGACATTGAAAAAAAACTACTATATGATGATATATGTAACTGTCGTAAATGTAGAGACGACAGGGCGTCGAGGGAGGGATTACCTTTTTCATTATGATGTTTGCAATGAGTCTTGTCCAATAGGGTAAGAACATCTATGCATTACCACAAAACCCATCATTTAACAATATAAAAAGTATATGCCAAAATAGCAAACAATGTAAATCAATACAAAAGTATAATGAACCAGGCATTAAAGAGACACGTAATACATTATGCTTAATTTCTTGAGAGTGACAAGAATATTTGGTTACTTACTAAATCACTCACAGGAATACCACAGCAATGAACTTATTTGGGATGCAGTAGTCAGAGCTACTTCATCTTTCTGACGCAATACGAAGCTTAAAGTGCCTAAAATCTATGTATCTAGATATTTATACTGTTGGTGGAGGAGTGCTTCAAACCCATTACAGATTTCATCCTTGTCGCTAGGGATAATAATTGTATCATTTGTACCATATCAGTGCACCTCAATCGAGGGTCATGCTTTTATGTTAGGCACTAGATAAACAAAGAATTAGAAAAAAACAAGCCTTGTTTAACAGAGCACCCACATTTTGCAAAACTGAGGGTATCTTTGATGGTTTCCCGTGGGAAAGGAACTGAGATTTCACCCTCCTTCTATCTTTCCCCCAGCCATCCAGCAGGGGCAGCAGTTTCTCCCTCCTACACTGTACATACCTGTCTGGGGGACTCTCTGAGAGCCTTTTACATCTGATCGACGACACCAGCCCCAAATGCATGACAGGTGACGGATGCTCCTCGGTTTCCGGAGGACCATAATGGATATTGGTCCTGAAATAACTGATCTGGACAGACAAGCTGGTAATGGGATTAATTCAAATGGCAATTCAGGCCTGGTTTAATCAAATGCTGCATGGATGTGCTATAGATCAAGCATGTAAGTCTGGTGTTAGAGCCTCTGCCAACACAGGGAGATTCTCCCTTAGTTCACATGGGCATCCCCTGCCCAGTCCACCACCTGGCACCGTCTGGTCCCAGAGATTTCCCTTCTCCTTCCTCCACAAGCAGGAACTATGTTCCGGGGAAAGTTCACGCATATCACATCATACCCTGACAAGCTGAGCAATTTTATATTTTACAGTACTCAGTTTCTTTCCAACTGTATGGGTGCTGATGATGGTAAAATAATAAAAAACAACCAAGAAAAAAAAAAAAACTTCAAAACCAAACCCAAAATCAGCAAACCAAACAAAGAAAACTAATAACTTCTGCCAGTTTGGCCCAGTAGAAAAAACATCTGTGATGAGGAAGAAAATTTGAACAGTTGTAGAGCACCCAGAAAACATAGCACTAGGCTACGGGGAGGGCACGAGGCAGCAGAAGCATTTACTTACTTTAAGAAAGAATTTATTAGCCCAGCCTCGCCCCTGTGGCCTTCAAGAGACTCAATAACGAGCTTGTCTCCTTCTACATCACCCTGCTCTCTCGCTTAGGAAAGACGGGCAGGGGCCAGCGGATACCTCCCCTGAGCTGATCAATAACCTGCTTCCCCCGCGGAGGGTCGGTCAGCCCGCAGGAGGCACATAGGCAAGAGCAGAATTTCTGCATTTTCAGCAATATTTATTCTCAATGTTCTTCTCTGAGAATCTCATATGGGATGTTTAAAATAACAGAATAATGGAAGTCAAATAAATATCCTGAAAGTACGTAGCAAGACAAATTTTGTTGTTAGAAGTTTTGTTTTGTTGCATTTTTAAATAATCTGCTTTGTCCTAATCTGCTATATTAGTGTTTGCCTTTATACCAATATGTTCTTGTGTATCTGGAGCTCTTTCATAATTTTACATCCTTCGACACTGATCCTGCCCAAAACCAAGATCAATTCTAACTTAAAGTGCTCCTAAAAATTTGAAGTGCTCTATTAATTTTAAATTGCTCTTCATCATGTCTGCTTAGAATCCCAACTGCTTTTTCACGCAAAAAATATTAAACTATAAAATGCACATCTGCAACATAACAACTACCCAGCTTTTTTATTTTTGATTTCAGACATCAACTTTCTCTCCTTTTTCTTTATCTTTGAAAGAAAAGAATGCGCTGGGAGAGAAATAATAGAACAACTCATCCTGCGTTTTATTGAGAGCCTCCCTCTATTGAAAACCTTTTAGGTATGTCACAGAACTAAATATATTTTATGTCTACCAATTGGTAGCACATAGCCCAGCCCATTAACCCATTGACCTCAATAAATTATGATTTCCTAGCCAGAGCAGTATCGCTAGAAGATTGACACATCACCGAACGCGCACTGAGGGTTAACAATACTCCCCAGGATTTTTACAAGACGACTTCTGATCCGAGACTCCTGTCTTGCCGGCAGTTCTTTCGAAAAGGCAAACACAAAAATGTTTTTGAAGCCTTTGGTGGTTTTAGAAATCTGACTTTATCCTCAGCGATGAGAAAAAAATGGCACCGTTTCCAGCTGAGTCCCTGTCACATTATCCGTGGAACAACAAAGACAGGGTGAACACCGGCCCAGCTTTCCCCACGGTGGACCTTTGCCAACGCAAACCTTTGCTGCGGCACTGCACGCTCGTCTCCCGCTGCGAGGTCGCGCAGAAACGGCTCTCTCCTTCCCTTTGCTCACATCAGTATTTCCATGGAGCAATACGCTCACCTGACCCTTAAAGGTCTATGCAATCTGGTCCTGGCTAGTGATTGCTGGCTATCTCCTACCACCTCCATCTTCTCTTTGATGTTTTTAAATGGAAGTTGTTAAAAGGAACTTGTTGAGAGAAAGACAAAAAAACCTATTTACTGAAAAGATAGGGCTGAGTCCATAAAGCAGTGTACTTTGGCGACCAGGTTGATTTTTAGGGAAGATTTTCTAACTGAAGGCCTATCGTTTCTTCCACTTGCATAGGAAGTCAAGCACTAACAAGTGGATTCACATTCAAAGTCATTTTACTTGTGCTACTGTATCTGAAGTACATTGTATTAATCTATCAAAGGGTCACTGATCCTTTAGTGAGTGACTATAAATATACACAAATAAAAAAAAAAACACCACATGCTCTGAATGTCCTATGTATCAAGCACTTTCAGATCCATATATATTTGCTACTTTGCCATGCAGATATAAAACCATCTGAGTGATGTGATGAAGCAGTCACCCTTCACAGCTATCACGCTTTATCACGGGACTAAATTGGGAGGTGCTGATTATTTACACACAGTCTATCACAATAAGCTGCTCTTGGGATATTTTCCAAGTAACAAATTCAAGCAAAGTTTCTTGACTATGAAGACAGCCTGATAGAGTTGGGGGGGTTCAGCCTGGAGAAGAGAAGGCTCCAGGGAGACCTCAGAGCCCCTACCAGTGCCTAAAGCGGCTCCAGGAGAGCTGGGGAGGGACTCTGGATCAGGGAGGGGAGCGATGGGACAAGGGGGAATGGTTTTAAACTGGAAGAGGGGAAATTTAGATGAGATATGAGGAAGAAATTCTTTACCCAGAGGGTGGTGAGCCCGTGGGGCAGGTTGCCCCGAGAAGCTGTGGCTGCCCCATCCCTGGAGGTGTTCAAGGCCAGGTTGGACGGGGCTTGGAGCAACCTGGGCTGGTGGGAGATGTCCCTGCCCAGGGCAGGGGGGTTGGAACTCGATGATCTTTACGGTCCCTTCTAACCCAAACCATTCTATGAGTCTGTGATTGACTTTAAAATACAGCTTGGTCTCTACATACTCTCTGCACTTCAGAGCATCTCTCTATTACCAGAGCAATCATGCTCCTGCTGGGAACACGCACTTTTGATCCAGAGGAGCAGGTCACCTGTCATCCAAAATTAGGTGGTACATTCCCAACTAACAGAGGAGTCAACCCCTGCCTTGACCAAATTCCAGTTTCATTTCTGATTTGGTTGGGTCTCATACTCTTCCCTGTCCCGTTTTACACAGCCTGGAACTGAAGTAATCCTGACTGCCTCTGCACGCTTCTACGTAGGAGCGTATCATCAATTTGTTACTGATGCAAAGACCTTATACATTGAAAAAGAATGTGATTCTTTTTTTGGTACTTGCTGTAGTACCTTTTATCCATTTAAACAATTTCCTTTTTATAGCATCACAATGTAACTTGTATTACTGAACGCTGAATCCTATACTACTTGATCATTCACTCATGGTGGGGTTTCTGCTCCTGAAGACTTGTTTGACACTCTCAATTTTTCTGTGTGTGAGTACTATCAGGTGAAACTTTTTCAGTCTTTAACAAGACATACTAATCTAAGGGTAGTTAAATGTTTGTTTGCTCTACTTAAAAGACAATCTCTATGGCAAAAGGCATTGAAGTTTTTGTCTCAAATGAGATTAGCAATTCATTATTCACTGGATCACAACTACATATCAAAGTAGAGGCGGCAGCTTTATTTATGCAATGTAACAACTCACAAATAGTAATCATTAGACCAGAAATGCTGCAACAAATTAATAGCAACAAAACTAGATGGTGATCTTGGCTTTCAGTCTGGGAATTTCATCCACCCCAGCTGAGAAGGAGCCAGCCACAGCCATCCATAGAATCATAGAATCGTTTGGGTTGGAAGGGTCTTTAAAGACCACCTAGTTCAACCCCCTGCGCTGGGCAGGGACATCTCCCACCAACCCAGGTTGCTCCAAGCCCCGTCCAACCTGGCCTTGAACCCCTCCAGGGATGGGGCAGCCACAGCTTCTCGGGGCAACCTGCCCCAGGGGATCACCACCCTCACAGTCAAGAGTCTCTTCCTAATATCTCATCTAAATTTCCCCTCTTTCAGTTTAAAACCCTTCCCTCTTGTCCCATCACTCCCCTCCCTGATCCAGAGTCCCTCCCCAGCTCTCCTGGAGCCCCTTTATGGCCTGGAAGGGGCTCTGAGGTCTCCCTGGAGCCTTCTCTTCTCCAGGCTGCCCCCCCCCCAACCCTCCCAGCCTGTCCTCCCCGCAGAGGGGCTCCAGCCCTCCCAGCATCTCCGGGGCCTCCTCTGGCCCCGCTCCAACAGGTCTGTGTCCTTCTTATGCTGCAGGCATCGTCCATGCTGGTTGCAATGGTGGAGCTGGCTCCTCCAGTGGTTAGCAGCCTTCTGCAAGACAAATAAATGCTCCTACCTGTAAATATGATGAAAACACCTCATTTAACTTTTAGTTATAATTTACAGCCATACTGCATATTTCTTCTTCCTTACCTCCACATGAAGTTATGGGGAAGTTAGGTTTTGGGAAGGTGATGAGAAAGCAAGCCTTTGTTAGCAGAAGCAGTGTGATGTTCCTGTGAATCCACCTTAACTATAAAGCCTCCATCACTATTGCAATTTCTCCACTCTGCAGCTCTTTATCAGGAGGCAATGAACCCAGATCTCCCCTTTTCCCAACTACAAGATATTTAAAACAAAGTGGGTATAGCTGCCGTAACAAACCACCCATCTCTATCCCATCCCTTAGGAACGCCTCCTGCTCACTTAAATGTGCTCAGTCAGAGCCAAAAAGTGGCAAAAGCTTCCTGTACAAGCCATTGCTTCAATAAAATATTTGCTGGATGCAAAACATGTGGGTATATTGGGTTTTGTTAAGCAGTTTCCTAATAAAGGGCAATGCATGTTCAGCTTTCATAGTAACTCAGATGTGACACAAATAATACAGCAAATAATTACAATGACCTTTTGCTCACCTCAAATTTAAACAAAGGTTAAGCTGCCCTTTAGAAAAGTAAATATTTTCTGTAGTCAAATAAGTGTAGACACCTTTAGAAACAAGGATATATTGCCAAAATCAACTAGGCTGAATATGGTTACGATAGAGTAATTGCAAAACATAAAGGATGCAGAAGTGCTCAGCAGAAGCGGCAGCCAGACAGCCTGGCATCGCCGCCGGTCCCTTACCTTACAAAACTCCCAGGCTGATCTCCATATGTTTTCCGAGAACTGTTGCTTGAAATTTCTGTCTGGTCACAGCAGATAGGAGAGAGAAATATTAAAAATAAGAAAGTGCATAATCTCCTTACCCCCTTAAGTCTGCTAAACAATTTAGATTCGATTTCATACAACAGAATGAATCCACGGACCTTTAAGTAATTAAGAAACAGACACTGGGGCTTAAAAAATAAACTTAATGGAAAATCTCACATAGTGGCCAGGAAATGGCTCATAGGTTTTATTTAGTTCTCATAGTCCAAGGTTTAGCTGTTAGCTAGATAAGAGCCAGGTGTGTTTTACACATCTAATTTGTTTAGTCTGGGGCTAATTCAAACAGCGCTTTTTAACCACAAGTCTGAAAGTGACTTTTAAAATCTAAATCCAGGATGAATGGGTGTCATATATATTCGGGGTCTCTAAATGAGAAGGATCACCTTTAGGGAAGGCAGTTCTCACTTATTTCTGGTGTGCTTGGTCTTTTTTGGAGGGGTGGTGGTCAGGCACCGCTCTCTTAGCTGTGTTAAGATGATCGGCAAAAGGTCGGTATTCCCCAATGCAGTCTCTCATACCAAAGGCAAAAGGAAAAAAACACACTGATGGCCACTTCTGAGGATTTAGGGCCAATAGCATTATTTTGCTGACCTGTCCAGTGAATGGCTCAGAAATTCCCAAAGATGTCTGATTCTGTATTTTGACAGGAGCAAGCCGTGTGTCCCCTCTGCACGGGCACGGAGGAGGCGGGTGAGTGCGCAGAAGGAGACAGGAGCCAGCGGGAGCTCTGTCGGGAGGAGATTCCGTCGCCTCTAGGGACACGTGGGGATGAGGGTCCACGGCTGCAAATCTGCAGCCAACCATCCCGTTGGCAGGGGCAGGTAGAAGCTATACAAAGCACACATAGATGTTAAAATCTTGGATTCCTAACATTTTGACCTTCAACCACTGCTGACAATAAGGGAATTGTGAAATATTTGGTCAAGAATCACTTTATACATGAAAAACAGTGGGGTAATTTACGGCAGTAAGATTCATAATGTTCTAATATGGGGCAAATCGTAAGAAAATGGACTTTATATCCATCATTACGATTATAGTGTTGACTAACCTGATTTTCAGACTCTGATTAAGACTTCCAATCCTATTCCTATAAGTAACATTCAACTTTAACTGTACTTTCATTTTGACAAGCATTAATCATGCCCTTCTCTGTTTGATCTACTAAAAAAGATAGTCAATGAATTTACACCCTGTTACTTATCCATAAACAAGTTGTGCCCCTGAATTTTAACGTGCTACGTCTTAAACTAGTAGCTGTATATCTGCTTTATGTGATGTTCCTACATAAGCTGGCAGTCCATCAATTTAGTGTCCATACATTTCTTTGAAAGCTATATTATAATTAGAGCTTAGGTTAATACTATTCAGTAACCATAAAACAGACATAAAATAATTATAACTCATTTAGTGAAATTAGAAAAAGAGCAATTATTAGACTCCCATTGTGAGGCTTTGCTGTGAGGGACAGATAATCTATCTGCAAGATGTACTTTAAGAACACCATTTTGAAAGAAATAAACTAGACAAATTACTGTTTTGTTTTGTTTTAAGAAAACTTAGACCAATAAATATAAGTTCAACAAACATAAAGGATGCGTGTAAGGGAAGTGAAAGTTCTACTGCAAGAAGAGAGATTAAAATATTTATGTGATGTTTTCCTGACACCACCTCTCAGGATGTTTTGAAGCTGGATTTGTTAATATTTGCAAGGCATAGGATACTACAGTGGTGCAGACACAGGCCTGTAAACCGGTACAATGAAACATGAGGACGTGCACAGTTTGGTCAGGAGGGAGGGGACTCACGGCTGCTAATGTTGGCTTCAGCACGTTTTGAGTAGAAGACTTCTGGTAGTTTTAATGAAGTTGTTATCTATCAGGAAACCTGGTTTTGAAATTGCCTGTTTCTCATTCTCCAAGCTCCCTGAGATATCACTGGATATCACTGGATATCACTGAGATATCCAGTTAGATGGGAAGAAACTACTTTTCACCGGGAACATGCGTCCCGGGCTGGAATACAGTTTAGGACTGTATTCAGCTGACAATTTGCCTATTTTTTCCTTCTTTGATTGGAGACTACGATAGCAATCTCTCTGATGAACAAGCAGCTAAAAGAATGTCTCTTCCTGATGGACTATTGTCCAGCCGCTCTTTGTACCAACGAAAATCCCCCATTATCTGTATTTCCAAGACTTACAAGAACAGAATCTTCTTCAGATAAGAGGGATTTCCCCCCCCCCAAATATAGGATCTTTGCACATCTGAATTGTAACTTTCTTTTTTGGTCTTTGGTCATATCAGTCTTTCCTCTTTGGACACTTTTAGTAATAAAAAAATCACATATTGGTCAATCTATGCCACTCGTAAGAAGTGTGACTTTGCTCACCTCAGAAGAGCTCCGTAAAAGCCAAATGTCTCTTCAAGAGTTCTCATGAGAGGAAAAGTAGGTTCTGAAAGAAAATGTTCCACAGGGTACTTAGAGTCCAACCCAAACATGAGAGAGACCCAAGCCACAGGGAAATCAATGGGTTCACGATAATGTGTAAAACACGTTGCTATAGCACAGCCAGTGGAAAGCCATATAGAAAGACTACTGCTGCTAACAACTAATATTAAAATCCATAATGAATTAAACACCAAATAGCTTCAAAATGTCAGTAATTTATTCAAAGCAAGACTACACTGATATTTCCCGTTGCTTTTAGGGTCAGCACATTTAAGATTCATATTTTCAGTCTTATCTCTATAGTCGAGAGAGACAGAGAGAAGTCTCTGCTATCAGGCTGATTTCAAAAGCTGGAGGTAAAAACATCAAATGTCACAGAACACGGCAAAAATTTATCAATCTCTATTAAATTCTTCCTTTCTTTAGAATAATTTCTCTAGAATGCTTTTGAACTTTCAAAGATTCCTATAAATTCCTCCCTACTTAATTCATAGCAATGCTAGAAATGAATCACAATTAAAATAAAGCCATTTCGTATTAACACACACACACAAAAAAAAGAAAAAGCACATACAAAGGACTTATTTTTTTATTTAAAAATGCATGTGTGATTCCGTTAAGACTTTTACATGTTCATGTAAAACCTTATTTATTGCTTTACATTGAAACATAATTTCTCATTAAATGAACCTTAGGAAACAGAGGTCTGATGAGAGAAATTCATCACTCCCAGCATTTGTAAAAGTTGAACGGGTTATGTTATGCTTCCTGTTTAAATAGTGTAAACGTATACTGTTGTAACTGCAGAAAAGGGGGAATGATCTGACTTCATCACTAATTTTACTTTCCAAGCGACTAGTAAATTCTCCTATGCTTCCTGTTAAAGAAAACAAAAGACAAGTTCAGAGCGCTGGTACCTCTGACAGTTGTGAAAGACAGGAAAAAAATGAATGACATTCTCCGGAGGATATTTTTCTGTCACTTAAGCAGTTTACATATTTCTCTATTTTTACCGTATTTTTCTTCTTCTGATCACCAGGGATCGTATGTGAGTTTAGGGTCATTAGGGCTATGTCTAGTGCCAGACAGATTCTGCTGCAGTCAGATTTTTATGATGACAGCATGAAATTTTTGGAATGCACTGGTGAGTTGTGTGACTATTGTTAGACTGTCATTAAAAAGAAAAATAAAAAAATATATCTTCCCTTTTGTCTACTGCAGGCAAGACCTTGATTATAAATTTTGAAAAATGTAGCAAGATTTCTCAAAAAAGATGAAAAAAGTAACAAGTAACTTTAATAATTAATAGTCTAAAATATACTGCAACTTATTTTTTCCATTTCCATCAGGAGAGAGTGAAAGAAGATTTTTTCAGTGTTAAGAAACAGGGAACAATAATTGGGAGAACACAAAATAAAAAAAGCAAATTAAGAATTCGACCTGTTTATTTAATTCTTTCTTTCCTTCTGTCTCCTTCCCCTTTCTTTTCAGTGTTTCAGTCTGTTCTCCCCATCCTTGGGGAACACTGCTTGAACCTGTATTTGTGAATTATAACCTCTCTGTACTGTACATGGCAGTTGTTAAGGATCAACTGATTAACCATTTTATAGAAGATTTAGAGGACTCATTCCAGTTTTTACAACTCCATGTGGTTTTTAAATACTGTAATGTTTTCAACCAATATGTTTTCTGCCTCCCAGTTGTGAAACAATACCTATTGGCTTGGGGGGAGGGAATTTATTTTTATACAATTTTGTTATAATACAATTTTTTTCATGCTACTAACAGCACCGTCTGGGAGAGAATAAAAAAGCCTCAAGATGAAACACTGTGCTCTTCATTCTTCTCTCTCTCACTTGGGTCAGTGTATTAGAATAGTCCAAACATTAGGTATCACAGCACGCACTGAACAACCTGGAAAGGGACAGACTACGGAATTCATGAATTCACTTGTTTTTGTTGGTTTAGCAAGACCCTTCACATTTTTTATTATACTTAATATCCTGTGCATTTTTTAACAGGAGAATAAAAGCCTCATATAAAATCCGTCAAGCTCAAAAGATTTCTCTGCATGGGCACTTGTATTGTTGTGTATGTGGTTTTGCGTCAAGACAATAGTGACAACAGATATAGGCCAAACTCATCTCCCCTGCAGCTTTTTGCAACAGTATTTTCTCTTGGGGTAACTTTGGAGCCCTTTACCTGACAATAACTCAAAAAGTTGGAGAGCAAAAGCTGGCAATCAACCTAAACAAAGAGATGAGTCATTTTAACACTGGGGTATTGACTCAAGGAGGTGTTCTGGGCATCTCATTCTTTGTTTTCTAACTGCTCTAAAAGCAGCACCTTTCCTTCAGGAAGTTCAGAAGTGTTTTCCTGGGCATTTTATGGATCCAAAATTCTAAGGGATGATTTTTAGCAGCATTTTTTACTCTTTCTTCTGAACTCGCCACAATTGTTAAAGTCTTTCATCCCAGCATGTTCCTACCATTGCTTCAGCTGCACAAAGAATTTACCTATTTACAAAAATGGATAAGTATCAGTGCCACCACCACTGGTAATGTTATAATACGAGCATATTATCACAATATAACATTTAATACAATGTGAGTTATAATGACTGCAATTATAATTTTAGCTAATGTTATTCAATCTAATATGATAATGGTCTAACAAATATAATAACAAAAACAATACTTACGGTCCTGAGAAGGAACAAACATGCTGTTTTGGCTAAAGTAAAATGTACATTAAACTATTGATTTCACAATAAAATCTAAATAATATCAAGCAGTACCAATTTACCTCAAATGAACTAACCAGGCAGGACAAATTTAAATTGGTTTATCCTGCTTTCTCTGTGAGCTAAGCTACTGTAAATAACTTCACATTTGCTACAGAGCACGTGTGGGCATTCACTGCAGCGCCATCCATGCCCAGTTAACTCACGCCTAAGCTCTAATTCAGGAAGGCATTTCCACATGTCTTAATAGACCCTTTTTAATTAGCACTGGAGCATCTTCATTTCACTATAAACAGAAGAGTGGCTAATTAAAACATGATCAAACACACGATCGGATCTGGGATTCTGCAAGACACCACACCTCTGACTGAATATCACTCAGAGTTACGAGCTACCAACTGAATTTACCACTTGCTCTGATCCAGAAAAGAGAGTTTCCTAAGGAACAGCCTGAAACCAGGGACATTCCGGTAGGTTGCAGAAGACCCACATCCAGATTCAAACCTGAACCACAGCAGGTCTCCTGCAGTTCTCAGATTAGGAAGAGCCTTTCCCCTCCAGACTTTCTCTGTACCACATGCTCCATCTGGTACCTGGATGCTTTTCCAGATAAACATTCTCTGAAATAAGTATTAATTAATAATATGGGTCCTGACAAAATAAAAGCCTTTACACAGGTGATACCCAATAAGCTCTACAAAGTACTCCCCAGGGACACGATGGGAGTTTCACAAGCATCGTACATGTAAGACAAGGACTTGTATCTTATATGTGCTGCCACTTGGATTTCCATGCCCAACACTTACATATTTTCTTTTTTCCTCTACATTAAATGATGACGTTTTCCTCCTAATATCATATTTCTCCAAGTGGAACTTGGAGCTTCCTGCAGGTACCAATCCAGAGAGCACCATGGAAGAGGGAAAGAATAGTAAATCATACAGAGCTCCAAATAAAAAGGACAAGAGAATCTAGAAACATTAGTTTACTAACAGCTGTGAATCTTATAGAAGCTGCGTAAAACATTTCGAGTCAGGGTCTCTTCATTCTTTCTGTGATACCTTGCTGCCTCTAGAATATTATTGCAGTACTTCTCCCAGCACTCCCTAACTTAAATTTCCCACTACAGAAACACAGATTGCACAATCAATGCATTCTTAATATTTTAGCTGATGATATTGTAAGCACCTGTTGCACCTTTCAGAGAAAAGCACCAAAAGTTGTTTACTTGTGCAACAATTTTTCTTGTGCAATTTTATTGTGGCAAAAAATCTATTCAGTGTACAATATCACAAATAATTTCTACCCCACATCTTTTTACCAATATGCTCTTCCTAATTTCTTTACACTGCTAGGTATTCAACAATATTTCAACTTTTTGAGTGCTGCATTTTCTTACGTGTTTAAAAAAAGTTTCCACAAGACTCTGAACTGAAAGAAAAATATGAAAACTTCATGATACATTCCCATGAGCTTTTGATTCAAAGCATCCCCCACTCTGCTACAACGATTTTCATAATACATTTTGTGGGTTTGAGCCTTCAGCTCCCTTGAGGTATGTAAGAGAAAGCATTTTGTAAGGTGTACATCAATTTGACATAAGCCAACTGCTACCGGGAACAGATAAAGCTGTGTTGAGCTTGGAAGTGTATTCACAACCCAAGTCATCTGCTTGACGGCTCCATTACTGCTTATTTATAAAGTATCTGCCACGTATTTACAAAGGAGTTACGTGATTATGGGGATCTTGAAATTGGAAGCACTGCCAAATTATATAGCTATAAAAGTGAAATGAGAATCCAAACTAAGGTCAGGATGTCCATGTCTAAATATAACAAGTACTGCACAGGACTGGACGACACAAGTGGTGTTTTCACAGTCAAAGGCGTTGCCTGTCCCATTTCTACAGAACAAATCATTCTTGTATTTCCCCTCTTCAAAACTAATCTATTGTGGTTTGCATAAAACTGAGCTCTGTGTTATGTCTTACATATACTGTATCTCCAATGTCACACTCGCATTAATCAGCTTGCGAGATGTGGCTTAGATTGTACTTCAACTTCAAATTTATTCACAATTTTCCTTGACTTTATCTGGAAGACTTGGTCTGATCCATATTATGTCTTACCTTTTGGCTGTTAACATTGATAGCATCTCTTTTTATTGGACTCTTGATGCCCACTGATGTTTTATGCATAATGATGCTCTAGTTTAATTGAGCTGTAAGCTTCAGTTTAATTATGAGCCTTCATGATACCTTCAGCACTTTTTCTTCTCTGATTACTGTAACTGGTTCTCTCTAACCCCTTTAAAATCCTTAATCTATTAAACCACTAGTAGACAAGTCATTTTTAGGAGAAAGTCTAATTAGACTATTGTAATTATCTTAATGCATCCTCAGTATTTAGGAAAAAGAAACGCAACCTGAGTGAAATGCACTTTGTGGAATATTCCAAACATTCACATTTAATGATCTGAGTCACACTGCACGTGTCTGGCGCTTGAAATGAATTTGTGTGGAGAAAGAGAAGTGACACTCAAAGAAGTCGTCTCTTTGGGTAAATTTCTGTTCATTAAATTTCCCACAGATTTTATAGTGGTCACTTTCAGACTTACTGTGTAATCCTCCTTCTTTCAGTGTGTGAAATTCTGCTTCTTTCAGTTCCAGAGTAAAGGAAGAAGTAAAAAATGAAAAAAATCATGACAGATACACACAGATACATAAATTGTATTTCTTTTACACAATTCGTTTACATGTGTCTCTAACGTCATTTCAAAAGAAAACCAACCATGAAGTATTCAATGGATCCAAAACTCTGGTGGGTTTTCATGGAGTTGGAATGACAGAAACTAAAATCACTTATATTTCAATAAAAATAATGAAGGAAACTAAGTCTGGACCCATATTTACTGCTTTTGGAAAACCAGACATATATCCCAAAGTGGCACTTTTTATGCAGTCCATTTTTTCAAGAATAAATTCTTTCTATACTTCTTATACTTTCTGCTTTACATATTATATGCATAGCCCCTTCCTACTCACTATGAATAATTAGTACACACATAAAATACTTTTCCTTACTGTTTTGAGCAGGATCCTGCATGTCATTTGACTATCATACACTGTGAATTGCTAATAGTAAGAAGTGTTACTCATATTAGGATCCAAAAATGTTCTCTGGGATCAAGTTACTGCATTTACAATAAAAACCACCCAAAAAGGAACATGAAGCCCTGGAGGTAAGAGTTTCCTGAGGTGCCCCCAGGCCAACTGAAGGCTGCAGCTTATTTATTGCAGAGTATATCATTCAGGAAAGAAAATATATATATATACTTGTTAAGAATACAAGAATACTTCATCGATTTTGAATTGTCTATAAAGATATCACTTTACAATAAATTTCTTACAAATAAAGAAAATAAGTATGTGAAGTAGAAAGCACTATCATTTAAGTCCTCTTGGATCCAAAACCTATGGACTATTGCTGCAACTGAGATTCCTACTCAGTTAAAATACTTTAAAATACTTCCTAACTGTTTGAATATAAGTATCTAAATGAGCCAATTACATGTTATTCAAGAACCTAAAGAAGAGATATCTGACCTTGAAATTCTTTTGGTAAATCTTTTATTATTTTTTCTGCTTTTAAAAATATTTAGGCAATTTTGTAAATTTTATAGCTATCAGACTGGTATTTAAAACCTAAAATTAAAAGGATGTCACACTAAGAAAAAAACCCCAACACCTAACAAATGTGTGTGTGTGAGAGACAGAGAGCAGGGAGCTGTACATTGTATGGTTTTGTTCAGTCAGACTTGAAAATAAATCAAGTCTAAGCTCTCTATTTTTCTATGTCTTAATGTTGTTTGTGTTAATAATGCACTGTGATTTATATTGGCATATGCATTGTGAACATGGAAAATAAAATCTTTAAAAATTGGAAGGTCGAGGTTCAGCATTAATGCTGACTTTTCTCTCTTTAGTTCCAATTGCCTTACTTCTCACTGTATAAGCATAGCTTTAATGTTACACAAGTTGCATGCATGAAATAGTACTTTATTTAGTATATTGCTTTCCTCTTCAGGATTCGTCACTTGTTCCCTAATTTATACACTTGGTTTCTGCAACAGGGATCTTGATGGGTTTTTTTCTTTTACCATTTCTTCATTTGATGGCCATATAATTAATCTGCCTGTTTGGTTAAAATCCTGAATTTGGGATCAAATAAATTTCTTGCATATAAATGAACATATCAAGTACAAGGAACATATCAATTCCAAATCAGTGATTTGTCTTCTTGCATTATAGGGTACTTTCTCTAAAGGCATCACTTTACATTACGCACTTCACCAAGTGCAAGACTGAGCTTGCAATTCTTGAGATTGCTAAAATTTTCTGCTACGCCTATCCAAACAGCATGATTTGCTGAAACAATCCTTATGGAGGACAATTGTGGTTGCCTAAGGAAATGCAGTATACAAAAGTTTACAGCTTATCAGCAAGTCACAATTATGTTTTCTTCTTTATTAGAGAAAAGGGCTGATACACTTCCTTGTGTCTTTCAGCTCCTGTTTTCTTTTCTCATTTAAGCTCTCTGTAACTTCGACCCTGTAATTCAAAGCACTGGCCAAATGTGCCCAGATTGTATTCCTGTTTTCATAGGAAACATATTTAAAATATTTAAAATATATTTGACCCTTCTTAACCAGCCATCTCATTTTATATCAGGGAAAGATATATAATTTCTTATTTACAAAAGAAACGCTCCCTGTTTTTCCTTATTCCTCCACAGCAGTATATATGACTTTCCATAATATATTTATAGCGTTTGTATTGTAACACAATTTTTTAGGCTAGAGGCTTATTTTTTTGTGTCTTCCAGATCCGTGACACAGAATGCTAAATCTTATCATGGGGCGATGCAGAGTGAGTTTCGGCAACGCTCAAAGTGAGCGTGGCCCAAGAGGGGAGCGAGCAATGATGGGCCGACAACTCTCAAAAGCAGAAGCACTTCTCTGCCAAAACCGCTCACAGCTGCTTCCTCATTTCCTGGGAAAGTCAAGGTGTTCCCCTGGACCTACTTTACGGATTTGTGATTATGCAAGTATTCTGGTCTTCCTTTGTAATATATGCAGATCAATTCAGTCTTGTTAGTATTACCCCATCCTCATTCCTGCAGTCTCGTGCCAGCCTCATCTGCGAGGGTCGGCAGCTCTTCGCAGCTAAATATGCCAGCATTCACAGCTGCTCTCACTTTCCCCGTCTCTCTCTGCAGCAGGATAGTCCTTGTTTAGTGCTGTCTGCTGCTCGCTGGACGCCTACGCCCGTGCATACCAAATGCCGGGCAAAGAGGGACATCCGCAGTTGTCTTTCCTTCTGCGTGCTCGTTGCTCTTTGGGACGCCAAAGAATTCGCCTTGCTCGCTGGTATCACTACTAATCCTGACAGGACCTAATTAATAAACCTCCCCCACTGTGCTGATCGTGCTTTTGCACTCTCTATTAATGGTGTTCACCAAAATTTGCCACTTTTGCATTGACTGTACTCCAAAACCCAGCCCAGGAGCAGCCAATGTAATTTCCATTCTGTGGCCATTCTCCGTTTTAGTACTTAAAGCACCAGCTCAGACAATGCATAAAGAAGAGCTACAGTCTGAATACTGCAACTTCCAGCACACAAAATTGCAGTATTCAGGTATTTAATTGTTATCACAGCTCAAATGATCCGCTTGCAGGCTGCCAAACGAGTCTCATGCCTTTTTGTCTGGCCCAGGTCTTACCTTGCTGTATAGATAGTTCACTTCCATCATTATTCCATCTTTGGAAAGGAAAACATGCATCCTCTTCTGGCCCTTTCTATTTGCTAATTTGATGTCATGAACGTGGGAAGTGTTTAAAAATGTCGCTGAAATTTTTTGAAGATATGTCTTCTTGGGGAGAGACTTACTAAGCTAAATCCTTCTTGTTTATCCACAGTAAAGTTTAAACTCTACCTTAACCAAAAGTTCAGTCCCTATTAGAGAAAATGGCATAAGTAGCTCCAAAGGTTGGCAAATGCAAATACACGCACCCAAATCCAGGGTAGAAACACAACACAGTTCTCTAATAATTAATCACAGGAACAATTCATATGGATCTCCTTCACTCAAGGCCTTTAAATCAATTCACAATGTTTTTCTAAGAGGTTATGCTGTATTTCAGCAGAAGATACACGCAAGATGTAGAAATGGCTGAGATCTACAACTTGTATGCTACAGAAAACCAGCCTAGATATTTGCAAAAGTTTATTGTGTTATTAGAGGTATGATATTCTGTGCATAAGAAAAAATTTCACTCTTCTAAATCACATTGAGCAAAAGGAAAATTTTCCCATCTATGTATAGCATATATTGGGGAAAAGATTAAAAAATTATATTTACAGTTGGCCATAGTTTTTCAAAGTGTGTTAGAGGAGATAAGTTCACACCACCAGCATGCGTGACAGCTGATATACTTGGAAGGTGTGCACTTTCCCAAACATTCTTACATCTCCATTGATAATTTGCCAAAAACATGGGGTTTAACTAGGAACATAAATCCGTATGAATGAAATCAACTAATTTTGAATAATTCATATAATGAGTCACTGTATTTAAAACCTGGAGAAAAATAAGATCAGTAACTCATTCACTATGTGTTTAGCTGGCATGCTAATGGTGCCGACATTTATTAGAAATTATTCTTCTTCTGGACAATAACCAAATCTGATGTGTTTACATTTTCGATGTATTAGGAAGTGGAGCACAGCTCTCATTTGGCAAACACAAAGAACTGAGATTCGATTACCAAACCCAGGGTTTTTCTTCTTTCTTGATTCAAAGTTTTTGTCATAAACTCTTCTATGCTTCAGTAAAGAGTCCTGGTGACCTGTTGGAGCGTTTATGGCAAATGGTCAATGCTAATGGAACCAAAGACCAATAAAGCAAATGATTTAAAACTTAAGAGCTGAAATGCTAAGCTGTTGCACTGAATATTTATCGGTCAAACACAATAGCAGAGAGTCCACAGAAGAGACATAACAGTCCACCTACAACTGCTCTGCCTGATGCTCTACAACTCCACCTCTGCATCCGTACAGATGGTAGGAAACACAGACACTGATCACACCGGCAAAGAACAGAACTGAATCCAACCTTCTAATATATTGGCTCAAGTTGACCATTATATTTTCTTCTCACCTGGAAGGATTTTGCACACTCACAAGTTTGGGGATGATTGCATCCACATTGCTCTACCTCCAACTATAGAGTACCCTCCTGCAATTTACTCTACACTTGCTGTGTCCCAGAGCAGCTCTTCTTGTGTGAATGTTTCTCATGGCTGGTGTGAAGCAGAGACGTTTAAATTTAATAGATGCAAATGTTGTATCAGATCAAAATCAAGTTTAATAGTATTTCGCTGTTTCACTATCAAAACTGTGAAAAACTGAAATTTGGCAAAAAAAAAGATATATTTGTATATTTTAGGGTCAGTAGGGACTATTACTGCACCCTTTCCAACATGGTAATGGTGTGGCCAAATGTATTTTATTCACGACTAGAATTTCCTAAGCAATATACACTTCATAACTTCCCAAGAAAAAGTTTACTTAAAAACTCATAGGGAAAATCTATTTCATGGGGAAAAAAGCTGCTGAATTTAAGTAGCATGGCAAAATACCATGTTTTGACTGGCATTCTACAGTTATTAGGACACTGTATTTTTTCATAAGTTTTAATACCATGTTTCACTTCTGCTTTATACAATAAACGTCTCAATCACTTGATACTGAAATCACCTCCAAAATGTATTTCCTTCCATCAGGGATATGAGGCAGTTTGTTGTTTATAGGGTGAATGTTATTATTGTAGGGTTTTCCATGGATGTTGACTGCCCACTACTGACTGATTGACTGACTTGGGAAAAACAGGATTCCTAGGACTTATTTTAAGACAGTATATCAAGAAATTCATAGCCTTTATAAAGAAAATGTGAGAAAATAAATCCAAAGTAGTGGGTTTCACTTAAAAACTCATTTCAGTCCATTTGATTTTGTTTCTTTATTTTGATTTTTTTTTTTTTACAAGGGGTCAGAAGTATTTAAAAAAGACTAAATTTGATACTTCTTTCTGTCCATGTATGTGAATGACATCTGGCAAATATTCCCTGGAGATTTTCAGTGTCCTGCAGCCCAGGATTTCACAGCATACCCAAGGCCTGTTGGTCCTCTAGACAATGAAATACACTTCTGCTTCTCTTACTGCCTTACTGTCCTCTCTTGACAGTCAGGATCTCCTCCCTGTATACCTTCTGCCTCATCAGAAAAAGTTCACTTTCAGAGATCCTGCATTGAAGGACCCACCCGACCATTAACATGACATTTTCTTTGAAAACCACACGTGATTTAACAGTTCCAAACCCTCATTTCAGCTGCAGGAGCCAAATGGAAAAGAAAGGCAGAAGTTTTTTTTCCAGGGGAAATCAGGATGTGTCTCTGACACACAGCAAGATATTGAGATATACGCCTGACCTCCCAGAGGAATCCAGAAGCTATATCATGATCCCAATTAAAGTAAATGCTCTGTCTTTTCGTAACTACTCTTCCATTGGGAGGGCTATTTCAGACCCATACTTTTTTTTATTTTTAGGACATGTAAAGTTACATATGTCATACATCCATAGTGACTGTAACTATGAACGTACTTACAGTAAATTCATGCCAAAGAACGGATGCAATAAGGAAAACTGTTCCCACAGAACCAGAGGAAAGAAGAAAGAAATTAGAAGAAAATTAAACATCATCACTGTTAGGGAGGGGAGGGGGAAGATTACAAGAGCCTTGCAGAGTTATACTACTCTTTTCTTGCTGGAAATACCTCTCTTGCTCATGTCTGAGCTTTTTCATAGTAGTTTTGTATTGGTAGATCTCACCCATTTGTTAATACTCCTGCACAATCAAATTGGGTTTTTTTCCTCTTTTGTTCTTTGCCGAGAACTTCCAATTCATAGAAAATTTCTTTCACAAGTAGCTAAAATTCAACAGTGTTAAATTTAATCCCATATAAACTGCTTCAGCATTCAACATGGTGTAGTTCTTCCTGTGTATCTCAAATCAGTTTTGAACTGGTGATGTTTCCAAACTTTGTGCTAAAAAATATGCCTTTTTTTTTTTGCAAAGATTATTTCTGAAAATATTACATGAAATAAGTTTTAATTCAGATTTTTTATAATCTCTACTCTAATTTTCTTCCAGCATGTCTTTCCACATTTTTCTTCTCCCCAACTCCTATTTGGCGTAGCTGATCCTATAGCTATATCATAATTCTTCCAATTCTTCTTACCACGTTCCAGCTGGTACCACCTTAAATTATTCTCTGAAAGGGCTCAAGTTGTAAATATTAGGTTTGGCCTTAGAGGTCCTACTATTTTCTATTTGACTGTTCATGTACATTAGACGTGTATTGTGTAGAGGTACACCTTCCACCTCTTTCTGGTCATTTAACATTGTGGTTATTGACAAGATGGTGTGAAACAGGTCGTTAGAGCTGAGCCTGTATTGCTCCTCTAATTTCTCAGACTGAACTACCGAAGCTGAGGGAATCAAAATATCACAGATGGGTTTAGGGATAACTAACATAACTGCTAGACTACAAAGTCCAGACCGCAGGTTATACATATTATAAATAAGCTGAATAGATACAACCAAATGTAATAAATTCTACCAAATTAAATTCAGAGTTAATGTAATCAGAGTTTTTAAAAAAGTTATTCAATTCACAGAGGAAAAGATTGAAATTTCTTAGTACCAGCCTCCAAAAGGTATGGAACTACATTGAACTTTGTATTAGAAACGTTTCAGACACACATAAGTTAGAAACTTATTTGTTATGTGTACATCTCTTCTAAAGTCTGATTGATGCAGTTTACATTTAGAAAATGCAAAAATACTCCTGATCTACAAAGCTAAACCTAATCATCTGTTTTAGCAGTGAGGGGCTCCAGCTTCAGAGGCTGAACTTCTCAACAAGGCTCAATTTTTGACTACCATCTACAGAAAGCAAGAGGTTTTTCATGACTGCAACACCAGCACACAGCATTTTCTAGTCTACAATTTGACCACCTTGGTCAACTTTTTGGTCTTAGCCCTTTATACATTGGATATGTCCCCACGTACAAGAACAGGTAGAGCAGATACCAGCCAGTACACTGAGAGAACCACTTTTCATGCTGACCACATTTGGTCCCCATCAATGGATACTGTTATGGGATGAATCACAGAATCACAGAATCACAGAATGGTCAGGGTTGGAAGGGACCTCTGGAGATCATCTAGTCCAACCCCCCCGCCATTTTTAATGAACGTCATTAAAAATTCTTAAGATCACTGGAGTTCATCGTCAGACTGCTTGCCACCTGTTTATTCTTCAAATTCTGAAATACTAAAAATATACATAAATTTATCATACACCGTGACTTTTCTTTTTTTTTTAATTCCGATCTACAGATCACTGTTATAGAAGCAGACTGCTGACTAATGAAGTTGTGACATCAGCAGAAGACTTCCAGATAAAGAAGAATTCTGTATTTGGAAATCGAAAGCTTTAGTCTCTGAAATTGTATAGACTGCTCAACACTTGCCAAATTCTTTTTGAAATCAATTTACACTAGCATAAAGCAGATGGCTAATACTATTGAGTAGCAAGTCATTGCTGTCATTCATTTCACCTTATGAAAGCTATTACTTTCCTTCTTTGTAAAGGAATATCTGAAAAGCGCAGAATTTTCACAAAACGCACCATAAAGCTATAAAGTCAACAAATTCACCACTTATACACTGCTTTCCCTATTTCATTATCTTAATTTAGCTGCCCTATTTTAAACTGACATATATCTGATATCTTCCCCTTTTCAGTAAGAAAATGATGAAGCCTCTTTCCATCAGGACCATTTCAGTAGCTGGTGTTTAGCACATATTGACTAAGCAGATGAACTTTGTGGATTAGAAAACCGATAAAATTTTAAAAAGTGAAAAGATTTTAAATTCTGTGCTTTGGAAAATGACAATTTCTGCCGCCAAGTTTAGTGACAGAAACCTTTAAATCATGTCTGATACAAACAGGAAAGGCACCCTAAAAAAAAAAAAAAAGAAAAAAAGAAAAAAAGACACATTTGGGCAAGTTTGCCTTGTTAACTCCAGTGGCACGGAGAAGAACGATGCCTAATCTTTGGCTATGCATGAGCTTCATAAACTGCCTGAGGGACTGGCAGAAAGGGACAGAAAAAACAACAGCTACAACCATTTTCGCATAAGAACACAGCTGGAGAGAGAGATAATAATGATGCCCTCCTTATGCATAGCATTCCTGTGTTTGGAGCACTTAGGAAGGAGTTTACTGCTTCTCTGGAGACTACCCACAAAGTGAAGCTCCAGATTCAATTGGGAAGGGGACGTCTAATCTTCCAAAAGAACTATGGACCCCCTCCCCTTCCAGATGAAAAAATGTGGATAAAGAAAAAGGAGAGTCACAGGACAAGAAATAGTGTGTGCAAGAGGAAGTCAAGTTTTGTGTCCTAATGATGGCAGGACTGATAAGGGATCTTTTCTGCACTATTCTGTTATTGATGGCTTCACTCTAGTGAGCGAGCAATGGTGAACTGGCTAAATCGCACTCCAGGAAGCACATCATCGGTGGTCTGAATCAAGATGCATCCGGCATTGCAAACCCTAACAGGTAAAAGATTGTTTGTCTTGCAGGAAGTCAAAGAGCTTTATCAATAACACAGCTCTATTCCCTTCTTTATCTCCAGAAACTTAAACATACATCCAGTCCGTCAGGTTCACCCGAGTTCTCTTTCACATGCTTTTCCACTTCAAAATGCTAGCAGTTAGTTTTTTAAGTTGAAAGCGAGAAGAGAAAATTCAAGATAAAAGTATGGAAAGAGAGAAATGCAGAGATCAGCCTCTTACTCTAGTTGTCACCTGGGCAGCTCCTGTGGATCACAGAAAAGAGTGTTGAATCCACACCCTGAGCACTCCATTTCAAGACACCGGCTGGGATTTTGGAGCCAGGAAGGTAACAAAACTCACATTCGTCCTGGATGAGTCCACTCAAGTGGCACAGTGTGGCATGCTGTGGTCCCCAGCAGCAGGTGCTTCTCCCAGCAGCTCCACTCCCACCACATTGCACCACTTTTTCATAGCACAAGCTGGGAGAACTGGGGGGCTCCCACGCCCCCAGTGCTAGTCTGGCATTAGATTTCCACAAATACAAATTTACCCAAAAGTTCTTGCAGGTGAAGTGACCTCGTTAAACAGCACTTACAAGAAATCCAGAGGCCCTCGTAAAAGTGCCCTTTACAGATAGGATGGAAACTATCCCTCGGTCATTAATTACACACCTCGGATAACTGGTTCTATTTCGAGTCTCCCAGTGGATATTCTTGTGGTACCTCAGGCTACAATTTTATTTTTCTTTTTTTCCCCCCGATGACTCTAACATTCTTCATTAATCATTTGGATGCATTTGGCATCAACACAATAGAAAGACTATGTTGACCAAAATATAAGCCATTTATGCCTATGAATAGAACTTCCTGGATTTCCTTAGCTCATTCTTCAATTGTTGGGGTTTTGTTTCTTCTCGTGTAACTATTATTGGTTTTCAGAGCAAAGCTGGGCACTGCATTTTGCATTGAGTAAACATGAGTCTATCTGCTGTTTCAAAATGCTAGAGAATTCTTAAAAAGAAAAAAAGAGACACCAAGTTTAACTTCGTTTTTTAATAAAAAACAGTTTCTTCTGATCTTCATATGATAATAAACTTTCCTAATATTTTGCATTGAAGATTAATACACTTCTCTAGAAAGTTATATCTAATTTATGTGACTTTAAGGGTCATGCTTTAATAACAATGATGAAACACGATTATTACTTCCTAATGCTGAAATTACAGTTTTTACATTGTAAATTTTTCCTGCTATGCGCCCTGTGGCACTAACATTTTTATCACTCCATGTGTTTCTAGTTTTAAAACCTTTACCCCTGCTGTTTGAAAAATATTTCTCATTTTCGTCCCCTATGGAGTACAGAAATCCCTAAAGGCAAACCATTAGTGATCTTTCTGCCTTTTCCCAAACACTTATTATGATCACCAGTGTTGCTTCCACTGCCTCATTGGCTTTTGGTAAAGTATGCAAATGAGATGTTCAAAATACACACTTTTTGCAACTGTGCAAGTTCATACTGATTTATAAAATGGGAAGGCTATTAAAGTGACTGAAAATGTCAGCAAGATTTATGCATGGGTGACAAATTGTATTGGAAATGCTCATTTTTAACATGCTGGCCTGGGTTCCTTCTCTTTTTTAAAAAGTATTGTATGTGATACATTTGCTTTAAGGCCATTTGCCCCTCCCATCTCCCCATTTGTTTTAAATATACCCTGACAGTGACTTTTTGACCAGGAAAATAAACAAAACTATTCACATTGATTGTTTTTATCACAGAAAGCAGAAATTATTTTTCTTCTTCCTTGTGTTTTTCCATGAAGCTATTTAAGAAATGACTTTCACCTTTGCTTTGTGGTGAAACACTTGTGGACCAAACAGCTACTTTCCTGGAAAAAATACAGACACTATCTGATACTGGTGTAGTCTTTGGGTACACACACACGAGTAACACTCCACTTGAGAATACCAGGCTTATATTTTAAGACAGAAACTGTTCTGACACGTGTAGGACCCAATTTATGAGGGCAATCTTCGTTCTCAAGCAAATATTCCGTTTCCAAATGTCATAAATACCATTAAAAAAATCAACATGTGCCACATACAAACATTATAGCTGTTAAATTTGCCAAACATGGATAAAGCAGATGTGGAATCCTGTGAAAACTGGTAAAGAAACCCTAGTTTATAATTGTACGACAAAGAAATATATTATGAATCAATGAAAACACTGTAGTACATTTCACAATAGCAAGGAAATAATGAAGAAATTTATGAGGGTTCATTTCAATTTCGGCACCGAAGGCAAAAGGAACCTTGTCATTGATGTTAAAGAGAAAAGGTTGAGGCCCATAATCACACATCATATTATCAACATATGTAAAGGCAGAAATGTTGTAAAGAAAGAAAATCAACAAACTATTGAATGTCTTGAAACACTCATACATAATCTTAGATGTATAATGAGAAATACTGGTCTGATAGCAATATATTTATAATTTCTGTCAACATGTGCAGTATTATGTGAGGTTTTTTAAATAGTTTAAAGCATGGCGTGTTCTACCATTAAGGAAGAGAAGCTGTGCCTTTGTGATTACTTTCTTCTACTCCTATGCATTCAGTTTGGTGCAAATCCCGCCCTTAACAGGTTTCGTGTCACCAGTCTGCAGAATCAGCCACCTAAGCTGTATGCTCAAGGTATTTAAGCACCTACTGACCACAAATGTCATTATTTCAACAGTATTTAGGGGCACATAAATGCAAATGAAGCTTTTAATGATCTGCTCCTTACTTGTTTGGGTTTTTTAAATCAGTACACCTAAGTGTACTTACACAGGGAGTTCTGTACCTGAAATAGCCGATCATTTGGGTACCCACAGTGACTACAGATGCAATCCTCCTTCTCCCCAAATTCAAAATGCTTTAAAAGTTGTTAGATAATCCTTTGTATTGAAAAATTCAATACCGAGGACTTAATTCTACTTTTTATATTCAGATCAGTCAGTACCAGTACCATTATTGCTCTGATTTTCCTAATTAGTTCATTAAGTTGCATAATAATTGGTTTACTGCCACCCACTTTTATGATGCTAGAACTGTGAAAATAAAATTGATTTAGGGCCTTATTCTGATCTATTATGCTTACTCACTCACATATCCTGGTGCTTGCTGCAGGTTTTTTTTCCCATCGTCTCTCAAAGTCTGCATATCTTTCCCTGGTTTCACTTAGAATGCAGCCCATATTCCAGTTTTATATAGGTGGGTTTCAGATGTGCATTTCACAAAAATAAACAAATAACCACAGCATTGCCAATGGAAAACATCTGTCTCTCACCTTAGGAGGTCAAGATAAAACTCAGTGTGTGAAATACAACGTACGAGTTTGAATTTATTTCCATTGTGTTAATGACATAGATCAATGCCTTGACATAAGTATCTGGCATATTATAATAATGGGGTACCGTCTTAAAAGAGATGGCTTGTCACTGAAATACCCAGACAAAACCATGACGGACTATATGGAAAAGAATAGGACAACTATCTGTCGCTACCCTGTCTGAGTAGCATGGCGTACGGTGGCAGTACAACACCAAAGGTGGCATGTGAATCCCAGCACCTCTCTCTCTGCAGGACAAAACTAACCACATAGAGTGCCCAGTCCACGATGATGCCTGCTGCAACATAGAAAATTCAGTTAAGGATGGTGGTTTGGCTTTTTAAATAATTTAACATGAACCCAGTTTTAATCAACACTGAATTTACATGGGTGACTGGAAGAACATTTGATTCTTTCCCAGTGCATAATAAAGCCGTTACATCCTTGTTCTGGGTAGTCACAGCCAGAACAGAGCAGCAACACTGCACCCAAGGATACAAGAAATACACTTAGATACAACATACAATCAGCTGTGGACGTCACTATTTTAGACTAGAATAGAAGTGAAGAGAAATGAAGTGAACAGGTGAAGTAAATTGCTCTTGTGTAATTTCTGTTGCTTTCCCAAAAGCTACCCTGCCAAAAGAGAGCAAGGAATGTTCCATCTCTTCGTCCACCGTGTGAAGAATGCAGAGCAAAAGAAGAAAAAAAAAAAGAAGAAAAACTCTGAAAAATTATATATTTGCTTATGACTTTAGGCTATTACTGGTTGAAGGCACTTCTGCACGATCCCAGCACCAAAGCTTCAAAAAGCACTCCTGCCATCTCCTCCTGTGGAACAAACAAGGACGGTCCCAGTGGCCCAATCCACAAGCCCAACCCCAGCCTGTAGTGGTAAAACGGATAAAACAGAATTCAAAACCAGTGAACAGAGGTTTTCGTGAGTTTTTGCAGCTCTTGGCCCGCTTTTATTTTTGGCTGTCGACTTTGCAGCTTTTGGAAATGGAAGCACACAGGCACTGTGTAAATCTGATATTCCCTCCAACAGAAGCAAGGAACTGTCCTCTGTGCACCCGTTTCAAAAGTTAAAAGTTTATTGAGATTGCAAACAGTTTAAAATGTTATTGGGGATGCAATATGGTGCATTATATTCTCACGTTTACCAGATGGCCGCCTTAAACAAACGCCATCAGTTGTGCCACTAACGCTTCTAAATGAAGAGATACCGGTTTAGAGGTGGTTAAGACCTTTCAGTCCTCCCTGCCAGAAACACCTTTTCCTCCCAGGTTCCAATACACAATCATCGCATTAATTGCTCTGGATCACTGAGCCCCAAAACTTGTGTGCCAACTGACTGCTGTTCCTCTCATATGACAAAGCACTCATCAGAAACTGAGTTAAAGACACTTCTGAAGACACAGTTGACTGATTCTGACTGTAACCAGTGGTTAAAGCATCCAGATAACAGTGTCTTCAGACTACAATTTGAGAACCACTGTCAATCCTATTTAGTACAATCCCGAAGCACAACTTTAAAATGTAAGAGATTCATCTACGGATTCTGTGCTGCAGAACAAGTTCTGGAACTTCTCTCTATGCTGAGATATATTCATCATACCATACTGATACTACCATTTTCTGGAAAAGGGCGATCGAGTCAAGGGCCAGTTCTCACCATGTAATATTTCACTGCCATTACTCCATTTTTGCTGTTCTCCCAGAATATGGCCTCATCTGATGAACATTTTTTCTTGCTGATGTAAATATTTTCAAACACCGTAATAAAAATTTCATTACAAAAGTGATTGAGATGTTTTGGGTAGTTTTGTTAAAAAGAGATGATTTGCACAGTTTTTTTCAAATGTACACTTGAAGGGAACTGATGTGAAGTTAGTGCTATAATAAAAATGTAAATAAAATTCATTATAGTTCATAGATTTCCTGATATCATCTTTATTGACTCTATATTATTGAAATACATAAAAATAAATATAAAATTATTTTGAGAATACATCAGTACACCTTATTTTATCATCATAAAATAATAATGGAAAATTCCTTCAGGAAAAAAGATGACATTTACAATATATGAGTTTCCTTATGTTTTCCACAAGTGTGATGTTACATAAAATTAAATGTATATAATTAATGTTCCTCTGTTTATGAGCAGCATTGCTTTATTCTTACTGCATACAATGTCTCAATGCCAAGATATAATATAGACCCATTGGAGCCAATTTCCCTGCAGTATCACAACCATTTTATGGTTTCTTGTAACCGTCTAAATCGTACTACTTGAATGACGTTTCCCAATGAATCTTTTAGCTTAATTGCAAGATGTCGTATGTGTTTCATGACCTGTTTTGGGGGTCAAGTAACATTTATATCTCACTGGAGCAAATATAAGTATTAGCATTGAAATGCAGTATTCAGTAGAGTATATGTTGGAGCTGACAGACGTCAGAGATGATTTTGGATTCTCTTTACTTATTGTAATTTACTCTTAGCATTTAACACAGAGCTGACAAAGTATAGTTCAGATTTACAGTTTGGGATTTTTTTGAACATTTCCTAACATCCATAGGATCACAGAGTAATGTGGGAGGTTAAGGGAGGTCTTTGGTCAGACCTCCTGCCCCAGCAGGGTCAGGTCTGGGGTCTGACCTGGTTGCTCAGGTCTTGTTCCACTCATGCCCTGCAAACCTTCAGGGATGGAAATGGTACAACATCTTTGGACAAGCTGCTCCCCTGCTTGACTGCCCTCATGGGCAAAGAGTTCCTCCCTGTGTGCAGTGTGGAACTCTGCCTTTCCAACTGAGACCTGTTGTCCCTCATCGTCCTGCCCCACACCAAGTGCTGAGTAAAGGGAGAGAGCCACAGCCCTCAGCCTTTCACCGCATCCCTGCTCCTACAGCCCAGGATTCTGCTGGCTCCTGCACACCTTGCTGCCCACCAGCACTGGATGTCTTCCGTAGCCCTGCTCACTCACCAGATGGTCTGCATCAGAACTATTCACAGTAATTATTCCATCCAGGGGCAGGATTTTGCATATCTCCCTGTTGATTTTTCCTGTATTTCTTACTGAACCACTCCCCCAGCCTGTCCAGTTCCCTCTGAAAGGAAGCCCTGCCCTTGAGTGTATCACCTGGATCCCCAGTCTGGTGTCATCTGCAAATGTGTTGAGAGTAAACCCCGTTGCCTCTTCCAGGCCACCGATAAAGGTGTTAGCACAGAATAAATCTCAGAGAACCCTGCAGGTTCTATCACTTCTCATAGACATTCAGGGGCTAGGATTTCATCCACCCATTAACTACTGCCCTCTCTGAGCCTGCTTATCCAACCACGTTTTGGTTGGTTGGTTGGTTGGTTTGGTTTGTTTCCAGCTTCAGTTGAAACTGCCTGACTTCCTTCCTAGTCCATATTCTTCAAATATTGCCCCACATGCTAAACTCTGTTAGGTTACCAAATTCTATGAAATTTCAGTGAGAAAGAAAAGCTGAGGTTTTAATGTCTCCACAAACAGAATAGGAAATTTCTCGTGCCTGGATAAATTTAAGAGTCTGACTAGGAATGCTACAAACTCCTATAGTCTCTTAGTCATTCTGTGGTCTACGTCATAGGGGAGAGGTGTGGTCTTACCAGCACCAACCGAACACAAGTTTAGAAACTGGGGAGTTGAATTCCAGGTCTATTTTTAACATTGATTTGTCACATGCATGGTCAAGTGAGAAACTACTCTCTGACCAGGGTTCAAGAGTGCAATACGTAGACTTAAGGAGTTGCAGTGCCAGAGAAATGCCACGACTGTACAGCACAAAGCCCCAATCCAGTAAATTGTCATTCTGCCACTTGAAAACTGTTCAATGTATGGCAATGGGTCAGCACCCCTTTAACAAGCTGTGTGCCAGAGCAGGTGCTATCAGCCCTCCTCCAACCAGTATAAAACCAGCAGAAATTTCTCTGAATGGTACAGTTCATCTGGAGTCAATAATGTGTATATGTTGATTGACAACACGTTGATATTGCTGGGTAACATGGCCATGGCCACCAGCAGTACTTGTGGTCACATCACTGCTCTACCACCTCCTCTTCCTCGGTCTTAATCAAATGAGTCACCAACAAAAGCCACCACTTTGAGACTGGTTGTGAAGAATCAGAATAAGTCTTTTCTGAAGAATTATTTAAATAAGCTCTGAATATCAAGACTGACACTCTTCCCATTGCTAAAAACTCCGTACAGCTGTAACATTTATCCCAGCCCTGTAATCAGCTCTGGGTAGAATTGAAGAAGTATGACACCAAATCCAGGGATAAACATTTTGTTTTTCTACAGTGGATAAACAGGCATCCTTCTCTGTGCATTCCTCACTGGATCTTCAAGCCTTTGCCAACTCGATTACACAATTCTTAACTAAATATTTGCCAACTACAGCTGCGGTACTAAGTGGTGGTGCTTGAAAATTCCGTTAGCAAAAAGAAAAAACACATTATTACAGCACTTTTATTTTTAGCATCTTTTCTTTTTATGAAAAAAAAAATCCATTTAAGAGTATTAAATGGCATGTTAAAATTAATACGAACCAAAAAAAAATAAATATATCTACCAATAATTTTATATTTATTGCACTTAATTTAACAAATTATTGCACGAACTACACAGACAGCATTTTTGCCGTGAAATTATTATACTTAAATGAACTTTTGACAATGTATTAATTACAAGGACATGACCACATTTATTCTGCTGATCCGGTAATTACATGCATTAAAGA
Source organism: Charadrius vociferus (assembly GCF_000708025.1). Taxonomy (NCBI): domain Eukaryota; kingdom Metazoa; phylum Chordata; class Aves; order Charadriiformes; family Charadriidae; genus Charadrius; species Charadrius vociferus. Next base: position 65,612 of record NW_009648640.1, read on the forward strand.
AATATTTATTCAGAAACCATGTAGTATACTTCAAAACGGGCTTTTATTGCCAAGTTACATTTCCTGTATACAACTGCCTTTTTGCCATTTATGAGCCTTTTTTCAAACTTTTACAGAGGGCAGAAAGGGGAACAGAAATGCTTAGTAAACTCTGGGATGACAACTTTCCCTGCGCACTTGAAAGAACTGGCCATCTCTCGGTGGGATGGAGAGATTGGGCTGGATGGAGAGGTTGGGGCAGCTCTGTACACGTGTGCCCTACCTTGTTTTTGCACTCCAGTTGTTGAGAAAAGACAAGAAATATGTTCAATAATTTGCATTCTAGCTGGCACAAAATTAATTTTTGCTCTCTAGACATGGAATCTGTGCAACCCTGTGTCCCTGTTATTTCGATAGTGCTCAACGTTTGCCTTGCTAGATATGCAGATAGACCTGATAATAAAGTCTTCTGCCATTGTAACATGCCTGACCACTCAATATGCATAGGTGAAATGGAAAAGCATTTCAGTCTTTGCCCTTGTCACAGAGAGAGAACCAGGGTGATAGCCAAGTTGACCACCAGGCTTACTTTGCATTTTGTGGCGCAGCCTTTAAGCATCACTCAGCGTTAAAACCCTGAGTGACTAAAATAAGAAAGCCGAAGACTGAAAACTTTAAGACTCATCTCCAAAACTGAATCTAATTATTTTTTTAGACAGTGTACATAAGGACTCAAAGTATCAACTAGTTTCTTATTTTCTTTTAAGATCATCTAGTTCTGTGTATCTGATAGCCAGCATAAAAAATGGAAGTATTCTTAGTCTCACCACAATCTTTCCACTAACCAAAGGATAATATCTTCACAAAAAGAGAAGTTTTGTCTAAATAAAAACAGCACGTTTCTTTTCTTTTCTTTAAAAGCATGTTTCATAATGCCAGGAAACGTATTTATGGAGTCCTCTAGTAATGAGCTGTTCTTGACTATCTGCAACAGCCAAAGGGTAAAGCCACCTGAGAAAACCACTGTGTTGAAATAACCTAGTTCCTCTATATAGTTGTTCTTTACTGTTACTATATAGACCTGGCTTTGGGTCCTTTTTAGCATATCATTACTTTCATTTTAAGGAAAAATTATAATACAAGCGAGGAAAGAGTAAAATTTGGAATTCTGAAGGAACAGCCTTAATTATCATCACCACGCCAGCCAAAAGAAACAGTCGGTTATAAAAGAAGGGTCGTCACCTACTATAAGTGGTCTCCCAGTAAGAAAATCCAAAAGGCAGCACCAAGGGAAACAGGCACAGTGGTCCAAATATTCTGAATGGAAAAACGTGGGTTTATGTTCATTCATGGTTTAAGCCTCTAAATTAATACATAGTGACCTTTCCTACCCACCTGAAAAGATTCACTCTTGCAACTTTGTGTGCAGAAAGTTATTTTAAGGCAATTAAGACTGTTCCATTGTATTTCTGCCATAACTATTTTAATGATTTTTTTTTTCTTTGACTGACTGAGAAATCCTTTGAATCGAAGTGTAATGGATCAAACAGTTAGACGGACTTACTGAACTAAAAGCAAACAAATATTGACATAAATAATCCTCGTTTACATCAACTACTACATTTTGGTAAACTGACTGCCACCATAGCATGGGTGCTTCATAATCTCTATAAACGAGTTTAGAGAAAAAATACACACACTTTTATTTTAAAATGTAGGTTTAATCAATCATTTATTTTACTTATTACTAGCATATAAATACATATATATATTTCACAAAAATAAAATCACTAAAATAGTGGGTTATTTGCTAGAGCTAACACTGAAAGAACTCTGGCGGAAAATACATCAAGCAGATCTTAAGATTACAAGCTCTTTTTCAAACCAAATTTTCATTTTTATGGTTTCGATGACTTCTGGCAATTGATTTTCATAGCTGGCTAAACTCTACTGCTGTTTTTTTTATAAATAATCTTAATTTTCCAGGTCACACTTAAAACAGTGACATAAATGCCAAACTACTACTTCTCTTCGTGCCTAATCAACAGTTTATGAAAATAATATAATTATGCAAAATATGACTGGAACAAAGTTAAGGAAACCTCTGGCCAAGGACTTGACCGGCGGATTCACACCTCCTTTGCAATACATGAGAAACCCGCAATCCTTTCCAGAAAAAAAAAAAAAAGCTACCTAGCCCACAGGCACTATATTGCTACCAGGGAAGGAACCATTTTCCACTCATTGCCATGGCCAACCATAAACATTTGTTAGAAAACTGTTACTTCTTCTAGCCATTTGTCCTGAAGGCTTTCTTATTAGAAGCACTGGCAATGAAGTAGAGTAAGTAGAAGACAGTAAAAGACAATAGGAGTAGATACAGTAAAAATATTGTGCAACTTTTGCTTTCTCAGGGACCTCTTTTGTTTGATCAAAAACTTTCTGTTTTGCCCCAACAACTAACCAAGATAATTGTTCAAGCGATGGTACTTCACAGTTCCACTACCAATACTACTATACCCAATTTCTTCTTTGATTTTCCAGCCACTCCTTAAACAGCATTCCTAATAGCATTCTGGCCTTGAACCAATATCATCCCAACACTCCATTTAAACTAACCGCCTCTTCTTCACAGGTAGAGTACCTCTGCCCAAGTCCCCATGCTGCCACCAAGACACAGCTGAGTGCTCGCAGGCCAAGACAGTGAAGACACAATACAAAGATGAGTGCAGATGGGAGTTGAAAGAGGCTACCAAGAAAGGTAAAGTAAGTTCTTAGGGAGATCTCAGTAGGTAGACTTTCAGGAAGAGGTGTTTCTGAAGGAGTTCGGAGCAATGGAAAAACTCAGTGAGCAACAAATGAATGGATATGAGACATTTAAAAAAAAAATAAAAATTAATGCGTTGAGAAAAAAAATAAGTAGCTAAAAGAGAGGAAGCAAAAAGACATTACAGCAATATAGTTGAAGCAAAGATTATGGACAGCTCTGGCTCAACTACTGGGTTGTAATGGGAATTGAGAGTGAGGGTACAAGGAAGGAAAGAGGAGCGATGTGCTAGTAGGAATAGAGGGTAAGGTATTTCAGTAGCTGCACTCTGGGAAGACTGAAGAAGGGCAATGAAAAGCTCAAGGGGAAAAGATTACAGAAATCAAGGGAGCTAACGGCCACGATGAGTACGGTGGAGAAAGAGGAGATATAAAGAGGAGCTGAGAGAGAAGGGTAAGCTGGAAAATGAATATGGAGGAAAGAGAGAAGGATTAAAGTCAGCTTGGAAGCTGCGATCCTGGAACAGGGGAAAGCAAAGCAGAGCAGCCTGCCAAGGTAGTTTCAGGATGGGAAAGGAAAGCATTCAGGGCAAAAAGAAATTTGTACTATGTTTATTTGATTTCATCCTTATTCAAAGCATGGAAGTTTACTCCTTGTGCTGAGACTGCATAGGCTATTCTGGTGCAGGACCACAAGTGGTCCTGGCAGTCACGATCAAAAAAAACTTTCCCTAAGGAAGGAGCCCCACAGACATCCCACTGGCTGCTGCAACTTAGGGCACCTTGCAGCTTTCCTACTCCACATTAGAAATTAAAAGTGGGCTGGCTGAGACCTGCAAGGCTACCTGCACCCAGTACTGCTCCATCTGATGCCTTCAGCACGGGAACCATCTAGTCCTTTCTGAACGTGCGATAACGATACATTATTTAAGTGAAAACTGGAGCAGACTTTCTTTTCTTCTGGTTACTGTTAACTATATGAAAAGGCCAGTAAAAAGTTAAAAGCATGCTTTCTCAGAGTAATTGCCACAATAGCTGACAGCAACGCTAGACTTTTTTACTGTAGCTATTAATGCAGGCAGGATAATGATCGCTCTTATCCTTCTTAGTCATTCAAAACAGCGAAGAGAGGCACCAATCCTGAAGTCACATTACGATACCTGCATAAGTTATCTTAGAGCCTGGTATACAGTATCAAAGGAGAAATTCTGGTTTAGTTAAAGGAACTGTTGACAGCCACTGCCGTGGGGTCACAATTCAGCTCTAAGCAATTTGCCTCCAGTTGTATTGCAAGAGACCCAGACAGATAAAGTCCAGGTGTCTTAACTCCTGGTCTTCTGGTCAAAAAGTAGACAAAATTTCCCTAGTAAATAAAGTTGGACTGGCATTTTTCACATAGACATTACGTAGTGCTGGTCTCTGGTGTTAGTGATGGCACTTATCTACCTGGAGACCTGGAGTCACCAACCTAGAACAGAAGCAGCTTCACGCACCTCTTAGTAAGCATTTTTCGGATAGACATTACCTAGTGCTGATCTCTGGTGTTAGTGATGGCACTTGTCTACCTGGAGACCTGGAGTAAAGCAACCTAGAGCAGAAGCAGCTTCACGCACCTCTTAGTAAAAAAAAAGATAACGTATAACTTTGATGAGTTCTTCATGGATTATATTTGTTTGGCAACTGTGTTATACTTAATCTGATTGAAACCTTTCATTTCTCATAGGGTTTTCCCAATAATGTGCATGTTGAGTACTTAGGCTCAAAAATCCTTCATTAGTGCATCTGAATATGTTAAATGACTCATGTATCCTTGCTCTAACACCAACCTGTTTTGTGACCTTGAGAAAGTGACTTTTTGGAAATGATGGCCCTCTTTCGTTCATCCACAAGTTATCTGAGCTTGATAGAGGTATTACTGAGTGATGCACGACAATCTGTGCCAGGGCACGTGACCAAAATTGTCCTCGCAGGCCTTAAATATTATACTAACCCATGCTGCTTTTGCCTAGTTTTTAGGTATTTTAGGCATTTTGCCTAGTTTTTAGGTATTAGCAGTAAAGTGGCTGTTATGGACCTGGGGATTGCAAGCACGGTACCTATGGATGAGGTTAGCCTTTGCTTTCCATCACTTTGCAAGAGCAATAACCATGACTGACAGACCGGACAGATTTTGCTTCTCTCTCTTAAGAAGAGCCAACAAAGTCAAACTGACGTATGTTTGGTTTAAGGAAAACAACAGGCCATTTGACTGGAAAACAACGTCATTGTATGATTTTAGACCCTTTCACTACTATAGCAAACATCAATTTCGAATATAGAATAACCACTGCAAGGTGGATCTAAAGTGGATGTTGCTAAAGGTTATGCAAATGTGGGAAATTATAATTCTATCTCAATGTCATTACATGTGTCTACTCAGATGCACATTTTCTGCTATGTTTAAGTTAAACAAAACACTAAATGACTGTGTAGTATGACATCTCATTAATATGTTTCTATTCACATCTGTGCCTTTAGTATAAAAAAATAGGCTGTTCTAGTGATAAGAGATTAAGTCCTTTAATTAGAAACAAATGACAAATCACTGTTAACCCCATGTGATGCTTTCTAAAACTTCCATCAAATACTCCCCTTAAAACATTATTAAGCACAAGTTCAGCAGATCTACTTCCTAGAAAGTGCTATTTAACAAAACCCAGGCAGGATGTTAATACTGAGGCCGAATTACAGGTTGCCAATGCGTTTCCTGCAAGGGGATTGACAGGGGATCATTTTGTTATGGGGCCACCTCCAGCGTGTTGTGACAACCAGTCATTACACCTCTGAGCACAGCACTCAGCTGTAGGTTTCTACAGGATGCAAATAGCTCCAAATGGGTTCAATTTAGAGATAGCAGATAATGTATCATTCCCTTCTTTAAGGTAGAAGCTTTTAATTTTCAAGGAAAAAGAAAGAGGAGTACATTTCAGTCTCTGGAAATAAAGATCTACTTAACAAAGCAAGCCAGAAAAATTGAGAATAGAAATAACTATTGAAAATAAAAAGTTTAACTCTCTTGTTCTACTCATCTCAGAAACATACAGGCTGTGTTAGAATCCTTATTCGTTCAGGATGCTGTACAACTCTTCATTTAAAATCTGGGCTTTGCAACCAGTAACAAATATTAGGGAGTAAGATTTCTTATTTGCATAGCAACCCTTTCATCTCGAGTAATCCCAACAGATTTTGCAAAATACCCATACATAAGATCAAAATGGAGAGCAATAAGTAATAATGACAACTAACTCATGACACAGGCACAGTGATAGTTTAAAAAAAAAAATAGTTTCACCAAAAAAAAACCCATACCCAAACAAAATCCATGTATAAGAAATGTCCAACCTATTTTAAAAAGGCCATGTTCATGAAACACAAGAAAGAATTTGCTGATCCAAAACACAAACACACTCCCAGATATTGCAAGCTTACATATTTGTAAAAGAAGTGCTGAATATGCAGTAAATAAAACCCCAAACTCCAGGTATATAACAGGCAACAGGTTCATGAAGGTTTGGTTGTAATTTAGGTACTTCTGTCATTGTACTCCTGCCCATAAGCTCCAAACATGTACTTTAAATATTGCAGTAGTTTCTGAAAGTCCACTTCTTTAGGAAACATTCCAGACCTAATAAGTCAAGAGGCCTTAAATGTCTGTGATTAACAGATCTAGTCCCTCTCATTGTCCCCCTACACAGCTCATGTATATATACACACATAGCTACCTAAATATCTGTGTGTTATATACTTTAAAGTATCTTTTACGTATATATATAAAATAACAGGAGGTTTGGTTTTGTTTTGCATTGTGGAGGGTTTTTTTAATGAAATATGGGGACCTACAGAAGGATAGTTCAGAAAACTGTTTTCCACAGCTACCTGTCCATCACAGCGTTTAGCGAGCACCACATACAACTTCAAGAGTTTGTGTGTTTATTCGTTTTTAGTTTGGGTTGGGTTTTTTCTGATCATCCACAACATTGTGATTTAACAAAAATGGAAGTTAGCATCTGACAAAGCCAAACAGAAAACATTTGCGTACTGAAAAACATTGTCCCAAGATGCAAATGTGGGTGCACTTCTGCAATCTTAGTGTAAATACAGTCCAAAGGGGAGGTTCTTCATTATTACACAATATATTAGAGCTGGACATTTGGTATCAAGTGTATTTCTCTTTGTCTTCAAAGTAAAGGAAGGAATATGCAAATCAAAAGCCTGAGCAAATTAAAGGTACTTTGTAACTGACATTTTAATTATCTTGTTTGGATATTATTCATTTTATTTATTCTTCTAAATGCAAACAATTCTGGACCACTGTATAAATATTATCTCCATTGGAAGTCTACAGTACCTCTAATAAAAACGTACGATTGCTTGGCTACCAAATCCAATGAAACTTATTCTAAACATACTGTATTCATTATAACAATGTAGTTCTGCATAACACACAAAAGACTTTGGAAAGAGGGGACAGTTTGAAACAGGCCAGTGAAAAGATGTAATTAGAGCTGTGTGGGCTTGGCAAAACCCTCTCGACAAACAAGCTCGAAGTTACTTTTGCCAAAGCACTGCAGGCTCACTGAGGTTTCATTACGGCAAGGAGGGCTTAATTCTGGTAAGTATCAGATACAATAGGATGTAATCAAATATAAAATAATAATAAAAATAGCCAAATGGGAGAGAAGAAACTGAACCCTACTCAACGAGAGAGTTACAATACAACCAGCATATTAACTGGCTGTGTTACAAGTGACTCCAGTTGGTGCACGTTTGTTTGGAAAGAGGAAAACCTGCAGATGAATTAGTAGGATTATCACAAGCAATTTATTTTCTGAAAACATCGTCAGGGCCCCTGTCTCTACTTGGACTTTGCCCACAAACATACAGGGAGCTTCATATCTTCCTATCCCCGCACAGATGCGTTTGAGGAGCACAGCATGCGCACACAAACACACACTTATGACTTGCTCACGTGGCAGACATAAGTTATTTGAGGTTGATTCATCTTCAAGGAGGAATGAACCTCTCCAAAAAGGAGCACGTAAACAACTCATCCAGCTTTGATTGCCGTTGGATGAGGGAGAGACCAGAGCATGTACTTGAAGTGTTTCAAAAGATTTAGAGCTGCCAAGGGGTTCAGAGGGAAGCGTGCAACTCTTGGTGCTCTGGTAGAGCAGACAAGGACCATTCTGTCCTCCACCAGACACACTGCTTTCTGCAGGAACTTTCCCACCCCCCTGCACAAGCAATAGCCTCAGCATGGAGCAACATCATTGGAAGCTGACTTGCCCTTGTAAAAGCTGGCTTCCAGCAGTTATCCCATAGAAGTGCCCCAACCTGGATGCTATAAATCTGGTGAAAATGCACAGCTGTTCAAATCGGGATCCTTTGTCTCTCATTTGGCCCATGTAGCTAAATCACTTCCCCCAAAAAAAACCCCAAGGTACCCACCTGGAGTACTGCCTCCAGCTCTGGAACCCCCAACATAGGAAGGACATGGACCTGTTGGAGCGGGGCCAGAGGAGGGCCACAAAACGATCTGAGGGCTGGAGCACCTCTCCTATGAGGAGAGGCTGAGAGAGTTGGGAGAGTTCTTTTCAGCCTGGAGAAGAGAAGGCTCCAGGGAGACCTTATTGCGGCCTTCCAGTGCCTAAAGGGGCTACAGAAAAGCTGGAGAGGGACTTTTTACTGGGGCATGTAGTGACAGGACGAGGGGGAATGGCTTTAAACTGGAAGAAGGTGGATTTAGATAAGATATTAGGAAGAAATTTGGTTGCCCGAAGAAGTTGTCGAAGCCCCACCCATGGAGGTGTTTAAGGTCAGGCTGGACAGCAACCTGGGCTGGTGGAAGGTGTCTCTGCCTATGGCAGGGGGTGGAACTAGATGATCTTCAAGGTCCTTTCCATCCTAAACCATTCTATGATAATTGGATCTCCTCCTGGCCCCAGCCTTAGGTACATGGTTGTCCTGAGCAAAATGGTCTCAGTTAGGAAAGCAGCCTCTGCACAACCCCTCTGCCCTTTGGTCTTTGCACAGACCAAGCCACAATCTACCCAGGATGAAGAAGGACCAGCCGTGGCAGTACCCTCAGCCACTTGAAAAAGGAGCATTTTCCAGGATCTGACAGAGCATAAAAGCAGCTGTAACAGCTGTTGGTCCCCCTCTGTCTCGCCGTTATTACCAGGAGCTCTGAAATACGCCACCCAGGCAATAACCCATGAATCCACCAACAGGTAAGCCCTACGTCACACATCCATCTCTTGATGTCTGCAGACAAATTTTCCGTCAAATGAAACTGAATTTCATTTCTCAAAGAACACACTTTTTCCACATCAACTATTAGAAAGAAACAACCAAAATTCTCCAAACCAGTCTGCTGAAATTAGGCTTGAAACACTGTATTCTGAATGTAAGCGAGACATGAGCTGGAAAGGTGCAGCATGCTCTCACACCCGTTCACTTCGGTGGGTGTTGAGTGCAGCCCATCAGGGCGGGGGGGGCATCACACCACTTCAATTTGGATGCCTAAATATAGACCTGGGACTCTAAATTTAGCTCCATGACCTTAAATTTTGGCTTAGGCTTCGTATGGAAATGAAACAGCTAAACCAGTTTTTAAACCACAACTTCAGTCAGATGGAAGAAACAAAAAAAAAAAAAAAAAAGATAAAAAAAGGCAAAGTCTCATATGACGCTATTGCATTACACCTCACTACAGGAATTGGTGGGGTTTTAGCAATTTCCTTCTTTCACTTTGCATTTCTGCATTGCTGGAGAAAGACTGTGGCAGCCACCAGTGCAACAGCGTGACTGGTGCCAGCCCACGGCCTTGCTATGCCACAGCAGAAACTCAGCCCGGGCATCACGCAGACACACTGGATGGCAAATCAACGGGGAAAAAAGCTCAGGGATTTCCACCCAAACACCGTGGGGGAAAGAAGGGCCAAGGCCAGCCCAGCACCTCTGGCTCGATTTGCCCCAAACCAGGTCCTGTATCTGTGTTCCTGTGGGGCAGAGAAGTTGCCTTCCACCCTTTACAGCCCACAAGATGTTTTGTCATTAGGGACATGTCAAAAAGGTGCTGTATAATCACAGTAATCAACGTGGACAGCCATAATAATAACATTAATAAGAATATTTAGATATTTTCATCTTCAAAGCACTTTTAAAACATCTGCTAACAGATCTCCCCAGCTGCTGTTTAAAGAAGACAATAATTATAACCCTGCCAACACTCAGGGGTGGCAGAGATTTCTGTGGGGATTAACGATGCTGTTCTCATCACAGCCAGGCGGTGTTGCTGCCATTTTACAGATACGCAAACCAGGGTTCGATGGCAACAGGTTGTTCTCCCCATCGCACAAAGAAGCTGCGAGAGAACCAATGTTTTGGTGCTCTCAGACCTCCTCCATCCTCCAGCCCATTAGGACACATTGTGGTTGGTAAAGAAGCATAATTTGGGAGGGGACAGAGGAAAATTCAGGAATTTATATTTTGGGATTCTTAAATATTTTTATAATCTGAATTAGGATTTGCAATACCCCAGGATTTTATTTCCCACACACTCTCACCTAGGAGCCAGGTGGGACATCTTGGGGAGGAACAAAGCACCGCTACCACGCATAACCTCTGTACCTGTGGTTGAGGACTGCCTCCTCCTTCTGGTGGCAAATCTGCAAATTGGACCTGAAAGGGGAGTTGCGAACTGCCTTCAAATGCACTTTCAAGTTTATAACACCTGCTTCATACAGGTCTAGTTTTCCCTTTAAATTTAACTAATATTTTAAGTTTTGCAAGACTCTATTTGTCTATCCTAAAACTAACCATTTAATTTTAGGGGAACTTGTGCCAGTGTTCAAAATTTGGACAGTCCCTTTATCTGCAAGGGGATGCAAGGATGTCTCCAAAGCAAGCCTTGCTAATTCAAGGTTGACAAAATTGTGGCGAGTGCATACAGTAACATACCAAGTTACCTTGTGCACCTATAGGTTGATTTTTGTTCTAGTCATTAGAGTTTTGGACCTGAATCTTAAGACATTTGAATCCAGATGAACTCCCTCCCTGGAAGCTGTCTCAAACAGGTGGACTGCTCACAACCATCACCTTCCCTAGCCCTGATTTAAATGTTGGGGGAGATGGTGAAGCCAAGTCCCTGTTCCAGCAGGCAAAACAACCTGATCTAAAAAAAAAAATAAAATATTTATTTATTAAATGTTAATAAATAAAATTGTTCCATTAACTCGGGTTCTGGAGAGGCTTTTCTTTTGTAGAAGGTTGTAGTCCAAAGCCACAGCCTGATAAGAACCTGAGATCCCAGGGGGAAAACACTATTTAACCCCTAGTTCAACTTCTAATGAAAGGAAACATAGAAATGTAGCTATAATTCAAGATATTGTATGGAAGTCTGTTCAAAGTTTTTTCAAAAATATAAATTACAAGAGATTATTGATTTTTAAAAAGCTTACTTCAACAATCAGCTTTCTATCTCATTCTATTTCACTCTCTCTCGTTTATTCATTTCCTTATGTAAAAGAATTTAACCAAAGGAAACTAGCATTTTAATTCAATTTCTCCTATAAAATATATAATTTTATTTTGTCATAATGGCTGCTTTTATTTCCAGAGTCAGATTTTATTTAAATTTCAGTCCATTAGGAACAAAACTTGCCATTTTCTGATAAACAAAATCAGCAGGGAAGCCTCTTCAAACTAGGAATGTATTTTCTATCAACCTTTGTTCTAGCTGGTCTAAATGACAGGTATATTCCACTTTTCCTGCGTTTAGTTTTAAAGATTCTATGGGGAGGAGGGCGAATACAGAGAGTGACATTTTTAACAACAAAACTAGCAATCAGAAAAGCAGCCCCATGACAGGCGTATGGAAGAAATGGGGGGAAAAAAATAAAAATAAAAAAATATATAATCCATCGCTTTGGACCACCAAAGAGGACTAGTATGAGTCATTAACAGAAAACCATTAATTTTCCTCCCTGTGACTGTTGTTTGTAGAAGTACTCAAACCTTTGAGATTCAGTCTTTTAACCATTTCTTGGTAGGGTGGAAAAAAGACTCCAAGGAATTCATTAAAAAAAAAAAAAAAACACCAAAACCCACAAACAACAAAACACCAACAGTAAAAAATGTAAAATAAATGTACGTTTAGAGTTTGTTAAAAAACATAAAGATGATTGCTTAAAGCTGCATTTAGTTCAGCCAAAGATCAGACAGTGAGATGACGGCTTTCACACACGAAAATAACATCCTGCAGTGTCATGTTCTGTTTGAGTCGAACCAGCATCGACAAAGTCAGCATTCGACCCGATGTGCTGCAGCTGAGCTCCCTGGCCCAATCCAACAACTGGTTTTCCCTCAGAACTACCTTTCAGCTCAGTGTTTTACTTGGAAGGAGGCGGTAATCTCAAGCACAAGGGTAAAGCGAGCAGCTGCGGTAAATGCACGTAAACCCAGTCTCTCCAACAAGCTGGGCAGAGCTTTGGAGTTAACATTAAAACGTTTATTGGGTCCATGGGGTCCTTCATTCAAGCATGGGGCCACGCAGCCACTTCTGGGGATTTTTAAAAAGTGTTTTCCTAATTTGCAACTTTGGCACTCATCCCGCAACATGGCACAGAGGTGACCCTCTGACCACCTGAGAACAGCAGACATTGTGCAGCTGTAAGAGTTTCACCACTCCTGTAATGCCCAGGTTAGAAGGGAAGATGCTACCAAGAACTTCGCTGGAGAGGAAAGACAGAACCCTGCAGAGGGAACGGCTGTCCACGCAATGTTCTGCACCAGTGTCCAGCATCCCCCTTCCAAAAGTGACAAGCCATTTCAGAGCAATGACTCAACTGATGCTGAGCATCTGCATGGCAAGGACAGAGAGGAACGACTGCACGTGGCTGTTTTCATCAGCATCAGGCATGTTTTGAGCAAATCTAAGAAACTGTGTGATGCAGCCAGAAGGACCATCCCTCTGCAAACCTGAGAAGTTTAGGGCAGCGGCATCCGATGATTTGGAAGTAGAAAACTGCTGCAGGAGTTAAGGAGACCAGTAGCGAGTGGGTATTTTGGTGCATCTAGCTCTAAAATGCTTCCTGACCTCTGAGCAGCACTCCTCCTGGGCAATATTAGCGATCAAAATTACAGATTGAGTTTGTGGGCCATAAGCCAGTTTCTTTCAGGTTTTGTGCAACCACTATAGATCCTCCATATGTCATTATTTCTCGTTTTCACCAGGGTAAGGGAGAAAGACATCTGGACATATCTAGACCATAGTCAGCACCTGGAGTATAACTCCCCAAAATCCAAACCCCGACAGTCAGTGTGGGAGGGATGCACCCCAGAACTTTGGAGTCCAACTGTGTCTGGGTTTTTTGTTTGTTTGGGGGGTTTTGGGGGGGTTTGTTGTTTTTTGTTTTTTTTCCCCAGTCACTGCTGGAACATTTTCCAGAATCTCTTTTCTAGCACTGGCCTTTTTGGTTGAAAAAGTCCAGATTCTTCTGATCTTTGTTTTGCTTTTTACTAATTCTGACATGAGGATTCACAGGGTGTTCCAAAAGGGGAGAAAAACTAAGGAGTTATTTCAGTCCTAAGAGACTTAAAGGATTATTTCCTTGTAAAATACAAATGACAGTTTTCCTGTAATGTTTCTCCTACATAATGCACATGTTAATCCGTAATTTCCTTTGCCAGATGCAGTGTAATCCTTCTCCTGCAGACACCACAGCACAACTGCTGTTGAGAAAACAGGAGCAAGAAAAGTTCTTCCATTCAAACGTGATAAAAGGCAAATTCATCGACCAACTTTTTGGGTTATCCTTGGAGGCAGTCATGCAGCCCCAACTCAGACAGGTGCAACTCTCTACGTTCATAGTTTATCCCTCTTTATAAATAGCTAAATTGCTTTTTGGCCCCTGATTTCAACCAAACTCCGTCCTTAAAGTGCGATACAAGTCAGCCAAGGAGCTGTTATTAAATCAGCCATTGCAACAAATTGCAACAAAATCTATGTCAATATATAAAAGGGGGGTTCCATGAATGTGCCACAGTCCACTTGTTTAGCTGTTGCTTTTTGTCACTTGTTAATGATTTGTCATGCAAAGGGACCATGCTATTAATCTTATGCAGGTTCAGTAAATTAGTTTGTAAACAACATCTTTATAGTCCTTAAGTAGAAAAGCAAATCCGATACATTTAGAAACAAATCTATCACACTCCATTAAAAAAAAATAAAATAAAAGGGATCTGGATGGGTTTGTAGGACGGACAGAGAAATAGCTGGTAAACCACACAAAAGTCCATTTTGTGGTTCTATAAGAGTAATTTCTGCAGGGGGGTCTCCCCAGAGCGCAGCAGAGGGGCAGAATCGCCCCCTCGCCCTGCTGGCCACGCTGCTGGGGATGCAGCCCGGGGTGCAAGTGGCTTGCTGGGCTCCGAGCACACATTGCCAGTTCATCTTGAGCTTATCATCCACCAACACCTCCAAATCCTTCTCCTCAGGGCTGCTCTCAATCCTTTCATCCCCTAGCCTGCGTTGACATCGAGGATTGCCCTGACCCAGGTGCAGGACCCTGCACTTGGCCTTGTTGAACCTCATGAGGTTCACACGGAACCACCTCTCCAGCCTGTCCAGGTCCCTCAGGTGTATCAAATATGAAGTGCTCAGAAAATACCCAGTGCTAACAGAGACGAGAAAGTCTGTACTGCAAAATACTTTAAATTCATCCAGGTATTCGTACCCACTCAGATAAAGAGTTAATCAAGCCACAAGTTAGGCCATCAGTGCTAAGTCCAGCAGTGCTCATCCCATCTGCCCAACTATAGCACCCCAGGGGCTGCAGAAAAGAAACTCCAGAAGAAGTTTGATTTAATCTGAGTCTTTGCAAATGGTTCCTGATGAACTCTTTAAAGCCTCAGTTTCCCCAAAGGTTACAAAATCCCAGAGGAGATAATGAGCTTTAGACTTTAAAGGGTGTGATTATTTAAGTCCCACAGAAGAGTTGCAAGAGAGACACGGGAGCTGCGTGGCACCAAACCCTGCAGGGAATGAGCCCTCCGCATCTCTCTCTTCCCCAAAACGTGTGGCTGGTACACATACACACACCCCACACGCAGCCCCAGACCTGGGGCAACATCACAGAGATCCTCACAGAAACTTGTCCGACTTTGTGCATTAAACAGCCGAAGGTCACAGACAACAAATGTTGGCAGTTTGATGCCTACAGTCAGTCTACCCGGTTATCCAAGAGCTCCCAGTGATATCTATATTCCCACTCCATCTTTACAAAATATACTCAAGCAATAGGTATTGCAAAATACTTGTCTGGAGTAATTGAAGTGTAAGCGGTAATGCTAAGACAATGTATTGTCTAAAGCATGAAATTCAACAGTTCTCTAAGATTAATGTCCTGTTCCTGTAACTTGGTTGTTCTTGGCTTAAGCATTCAACATAATGCTACTCATTACAGAGAGCAGTGACATCTATATCCAAGGGGGAAATATGGTTCAAGTCAGCTTTCGTGTTTAAATATTAGTAGTAAATTCAAATTCAATTTCACATGATCAGTGTATGTGACACTAACTACATCAAGGTAGACTTGGGGATTTCTCAACTCTATATTGAAGAGAATTACATGACTGAAAACTAATTAGGGAAGCACATAAAGTGAATTTATTTAGTATTCTCTTGTATGTAGTTAACTTAAAGTAATGTATCAAATTTCCTACAGAAAAATGTGGCTACATAACACTGAGCAAAATGCATCAGAAATCAGATCAAGCAAATTATCTTTTTTTTTTCTTTTAAAACTGAAAATGTTTAAGCTGTAATGAAAAAAATTATAATAGCAGGGTTTTTTTTCCTCTGGAGAAGAGGAGTGCTTTGGTACCGTGTCTCACACAGAGAATAAGAAACAGCTGCAACACAAATAAGAAAAAAAAAAAGCAGTCAAATGTTATTTGTCTCTCTTGACCAAATAGCACCTGAATTTTTGCTTCCCGGAGCCCCCGGGTGCATTTCTGTCACAGCAGTGCCCTACGCGCAGCCGGAGCAAAGCCCGGCGGCCGCTATGCAAGCGGGAGCAGGATTGTTCCACGACCAAGCAAACAGCCTTCAACGCAAACGCGTGCGTCAGGCTGAAAAAAACACTCTTAAATCTTTTATCTCATGATCCCGCAGCCCTTTCCTCCTGTCTACATCATCTTTTAAGACGAATCCAGCTCCCCCCAACCCCTGCCTCTCCTTCTCCCCTCGGCGGCGCTGCCCCGTGATGCCGAGCTGTCGCAGTTGGGCTCTTTGCCTTCTGCCTCCGGTCCCTCCGCAGCAGGCGGGTTACCTGCCAGCGAGTCGGAGCTGAACGCCGCATCCCGAACACGTGGCGCTGGCGACAGAATGCTACCTACAAATGCATAATGAATGTTTTATAATGCTTTTGCTGTGCGTTATAAATGATAAATAGATGACAATAGATGTCTTATAAAGTATTTATATCCCATTGTCCTTATTGTTGCGCTACAGCTTTGAACGAAGCATTAAAGCAAATGCAAGTCTAAGTGCTGGTGATGATATGTATTAACAAAGCCATTTATGATAAATGGACAAACCTTTGAGGGTCACTGACACTTTGACAAGCTTTACATAGGCATTTTTGCCCATAATGTGTTTCCTCGAGTTTTACCACCCAGCTGAAGTAATGGCATTTTAACAACAGTAACAAAGTATTTTATTAACTGGCAATAAACAAATGGACCTGACTCTCCTGAAGGTGATGGCACTGAAATGAGAGTGATGTGGCTGCAATGGCAAAGGAATTCATCCTGTTCACTACCTGCAATACTGTCCAGAAGAGCAGAACATGGGACCACATCATGTCCAAAAGGTTTTTGCACTGCAAGAGGGGCTAGTTCCTTTAGCTTCAGCCTGGGTTTATGGTTGCTTTTCTGAAGGCAAAGCTTTCCAGTGGCATTTGCGGTTAAAAGCTGCCCGTTATGTATGAGGACAGGGGAAATGGAATAATGCACCCTTTTTCTTTTTTGGGAAAACCCCAACATGCAGCCTTTGACCCCTGGATCAACATTGCTCCAAGTTTTTGTTGTTCTTATGCATTCGACAGAAACATTCAGGTTCATACGTTGATCGAGTCAGATGAACCAGACCAGATGAGCACCTGTCTGCAAATCTGCTTTAAAACAAGTAAGAAAAACCTCAAATTTATCCTCACATATTGTGACCATAGCCGGGAGTATGAGAGGAAATCTCAGCAAGAGCCGACAGGAGCGTCCGTTTCTCTCCCCGACTGGGAGGGCAGTCGGGTGATTAGCTCCACTGTAGAAGTCTGCGTTGCAAACACCAGAAGTCAGATAAGGCAAATC
Source organism: Charadrius vociferus (assembly GCF_000708025.1). Taxonomy (NCBI): domain Eukaryota; kingdom Metazoa; phylum Chordata; class Aves; order Charadriiformes; family Charadriidae; genus Charadrius; species Charadrius vociferus. The sequence continues at coordinate 82,766 of NW_009648640.1, forward strand.
CTATCCTGGGGGATAATCTATTTTTTACTTAGGCATGCTGAAGGAAGACTAAATTGATGAGTAAACAGATTTTTGAGGACACAATTTTAAGCTGTGTTGACTGTGGAGCGGGGAGACCATCCTCTTGCATCAGGAGATGAATTTGCCCATGGTTGGGAAGTCAAACTCTGCTCCCTGCCAGCCCGGGAGCGTGCTGCGGGGCCTCTGTGTCCCAGAAGCTGGGTTTCCTTACTCAAGTAGGACATTTCTTGAGAGACAGAAGGCTAAAGTTTGCAAAATAAAATAGAATAACTTTCCTGTTTCTTACGTGCACTTTCGGCAAAGGCAATGTTGCTAATTGCTCAGGATTTTTCCAAAATGGGACGCTATCAGTCTTAGATGCCCACTCTTTTGGTGCAGGAGGAAGTGATACAATGATTCAATTCAATACAAATAGCAAAGCCTAAATTTAAACAGAAAAAACAATGGCCAAAAATAGATGGTGAATGGAACAGGGAACTTTGAAGAGAAAATCAAAACAAAACATACTCTTATTTTAAATACAATCATTTAGCAAATCTCCCAAAGGTCATCTCAACATCTAAGCACTTGTCTGGAACTTAAACGTATATGTGTGTATTTGTTACATAAACACAAAAATGAATGGACCTTATTTTCTTTCTAGCACTAGAAATGTACATGAGTTATTTTTTTCTCACCCTCATAAATTAATTTTCCCGGGATTAATATGCGTAAAGTAATATTCAACCGTTATTTTTCCTTAAACATGCAAAACTTTGCCAATTTTTTTTTTTCAAGTTCATAGTCTGTGTCAAATATATGACAGTGCAAAATAAATTTTCTGCCATGAACTTCTCTGCTTTCTATTTTAAACAAAGATGTCAGATCCTAAAAATTATGGGCCTCCGTAGCCTTAGGTCTTGGCCACTAATGATGGTTTCCTGTACAAAGTAGCCAGAGAGGGGGAAGCAAGAGACAGAGGGCAAGTGTCCTGCATGCTACTCTTCCAGCACTGCTGTGAAGGCCTTTTTGCCTTCTGCAAAACCAGTTTAGACTAAAAATAATTGTTTCAAAATGCTTCCAGAGAGATGTTTCAAATGCCGCCCGATTCAGCTCTGAGTTTGTTGATAGAATCAACAGGTTTAAGGATGAAAGACTGTCCCCAATTTCAAAATAGTCCATCCTCATCCCACATAACTAAAGGACAGAATGGAGAATTATGTCAGACCCAATACATTCAGGGCAAAGGCTAAAAAAAATTAATAAATACGCCCACAGGAACAAACCCCAAATACCAACATTCATTTGTAATTATTATATTTGATTGCTTGTGGCTTGAATATTTACCTGGCTCAAGCAATGCTCACTTTTATCTAATTTCTCATTCTTCCCTTCCCTTAACCCTTGAGATAAGAATCAAAAGGCTGGTTGGCCTTGAAAAATATGATCTGCATACAACAATAATAATTGAGATGGTTTAACCTAAAGGAAAGCCTAAACCATGATCAGTTTTTACAGAGACGGTTGGGAGCTGCAAAGAAATTGTTCTGCGTGTCCACTTCAAAAAGAATAACTAGTAACAGGCTTGAACTGCTGAGGAAGAGATTTTGATTAGACATTAGCAAAAAGAGCCTATAGAGATTGTGGAAACTCCATCACTGAAGATTTAAAAAGCAAGTTAGACAAGTATCTGTCATGAACGATTTAGGTATAGTTATCCTGCCTCCCAGCTCTATTTCCTGTAATATCTGTGCCCTTCCCTCTCTACTTGTACTGTTAATTCATACCTTGTTTTTACCCTGACTAAAGTGAGAATACTTTTGTATTCTTACTTAATCTGTAAATGAAACACATTTAATATTCTTATTTTTCATATTTTTTTCTGAAACTTTACGCATTTAAGAATTCACTAAGTATTTTAAAACAAATACAGTCTTCAGTAAAGCAAAATAGTGGTTTCTCTTTATGTATATATTTCATTTAGCTAATAGCATACACATTAAAATAAATATTTTTCAATGTGACACACAAAAGAAATTAAAATCAGGATAAAACCAGAGTGGAATCAGTAAGTGATACGTGTTAAAGCCCTAGAATACAAAATCAAACTGGCATCAGACATCTCAATGCCTGAAGAGTAGACTTCCTCTCCACCGTTTTTTCAAATTTCGCTGGGGAAAAAAAGAAAAAAAAAAAAAATCTTGCTAAGGAACATTCCCCCTGTCCTAATTTAAACCAAAGATTAAAATGAAGATGCAAAGATGTAGATGAAGTAGTTTTGGTCAAAGAACAAACAACAATTAATTTCCATAAAGATTACACATGAATTTATCTACAAGATCTATTACTTTTCATCGTATGGCTAAACCAGCTGCGGAAGTAAGAGACAAGTGAAACTGCAATGCAAACTGAAAACTACCCAGAAAATTTTCATGAGTTTTGAAATAGTTTGAATGACCTTCTTGGGGCATTTCCAGAAATAGAAGTGCCCAGTACTCAAGTAC
>NW_009648640.1:85282-136616 GCF_000708025.1 Charadrius vociferus
CTGCAGCAAAATCAAAAATAGTCATGGAGCTTTCAAAACCTCCTATCATCATTTCTTTAACCTTGTCCCTCTCGCTTGTGTGCATTCTCAGTCTGTGTTCCTCCAATCCACCCAAAGTGTTGGCATCAAGCAAAATTAATGGCACTTTAATGATGCAGTCCCAGCCACACAGACCTCCTTCAGCTGGAACTACTTCAAATCAAGCTCTCCATCCTTCCTTTCTAGGCTTTTCAAAGCCTGTCTCACTTTCAGATTTTTTCTGCTTGCCTAACACATTCCATTTTGCAGTCAGTGCTGAACATTGTTTCCTTCCTAGTTTTTTTTCTGCCTACGTAAAAATAATAATTTTTAAAAACTGGCTTTTGTCTATACAGGCCGTTATGCTTAGATTTCCTCTGTTATTTCAATATACCATATAATCTGCTTCTTTCTTTGGACCTACCCCATCCTTCCTCAAACTAGCTTGCTACTGCAAACACTCCAATCTGATGGAACATAAGCAATAAATTTAAGCAATGTATTTCTCCCATTTTTATAACACTGTCTACAATAAAAGTTACACATCAGAAGTGACTATTAAAAAAAATCAGAATCTGATATATAACTCAGAAAAAGTGTCTTAGGTTTGGGTTATTTTTTTTTTTTATTTCCTCTTTCTACTGATACTCCCAATTGCAGCATTTTCTTCAGGAACTGCTCGTTGGAGCCTAGTGCCAATGGTATTTAAAATTATATAGATTAAGCTGAAGTTTACAAAAACTTAAGTTGATAATTTGATCTCTGATCACCTAATATAGAAATCCCGGTGTTTTGTAATGACATCATACATAATCATAAGGCAAAATGGAATGCCATATACCTGTTTTGCACTATTTCCTTTTGTCTTATTAATCAGAGCAGATTTCTGTATCTCACTTTTTCTACTCTGTGTAGATAATTCAATACATGTAGCCTCTATTTGCAATTTACGCTTTGCCTCAAGTTCAGGTTTCCACTATTCTACCAGCTTATCAATAAATTCAGTATAAAATTGGTTTCCCTTACTTTTTTAGATGTGTGATTGGGTCATAATTAATTCCAAGAACCCACAAGAAATTTCAGTGATGGCGTGATGATACTTCAAGCATATATTTTGAAGACAAATGGTTTGGTTTTGTTTTGTTTTTTTACATTCTCCTCCTTTTGCTCAAAATTTTTAAGGATAATGTTCGTCATGAGCAAGATCTACTTCGTGTGGGTGTACAGAACTTCATACATCATTGGCTGTCAGCATTGCTTTACTTCAACCTCTTTTAATAATGACTTCTTCAGCCACATCACAGAGGCATATTATTTGACCTGAACATGCCAACCATATCCTGGGCTGCATCAAAAGAAGTGTGGCCAGCAGGTCAAGGGAGGTGATCCTGCCCCTCTACTCCACTCTCATGAGACCCCACCTGGAGTACTGCATCCAGCTCTGGAGTCCTCAACATAAGGACATGGACCTGCTGGAGCAGGGCCAGAGGAGGGCCACGAGGATGATGCAAGGGCTGGAGCACCTCTCCTATGAGGAGAGGCTGAGAGAGTTGAGGCTGTTCAGCCTGGAGAAGAGAAGGCTCTGAGGAGATCTTATTGCAGTCTTCCAGTACCTAAAGGGGCTCCAGGAGAGCTGGGGAGGGACTTTTTACTGGGGCATGGAGTGACAGGACAAGGGGGAATGGCTTTAAACTGGAAGAGGGCAGGTTTAGATTAAACATTAGGAAGAAGTTTTTCACTTTAAAGGTGGTGAGGCACTGGCGCAGTTGCCCAGAGAGGTTGTTGAGGCCCCATCCCTGGAGGTGTTCAAGGCCAGGCTGGACGTGGCCTTGGGCAACCTGGTCTAGTGGGAGGTATCCCTGCCCAGGGCAGGGGGGTTGGAACTCGATGATCTTCAAGGTCCTTTCCAACCTAAACCATTCTATGAGTCTATGAACATTTCTGGGAAGTAAATTCTGATTTTGGTCCAGCCTAGACAGTTTTTAGGATATCTGGGTTGGACATCCAGACATTTTCTTATAGCTCCCCTATTTGTGCCCAAACCCTTTACAGCATCTGCAGAGACTCACACCCTTTCTAGTAGATGGGGGCTGACTGTTAGCATGCAAAAATATCCAATATAAGGTTTCTAAACTAAACTGCTCTTCCAGTCTGAAGAAGTAGTTTATTTTTCATAAGTCTGTTTCTGTTGAACATGTACCCACCTCACCCCCCAGCCGCGACTAGGAGCATTCCTCCCAGCATAAACTCTTCGGGGTACAAACTGTGCCTGCATCTATATTTGAAATTACCTAGCACATTGCAGCATTCCCCAAAACAAAATAATAATATGCAGACTGCAGAATGTGCTTCTCCAGCATAAAGCATCTGGTTTCACAGTTCATTAGAAGTTTCTTTTCCTCTTATGGCTTTGTGGATAACTTTATACATACTATTTGGAGCCAACAGTAAATTGGCATTTCCAAAGCCACAGTTTGAACACTTTTCAAAAGCTCAGGCAGACACACACAGTGTTGGCTTTATCAACTTATGCCCTGCTCTCCTTATTCTCCTAATAGTTTCCTACATACAAGAAATCGATGTTTTCAGTGAACTTGTGTGGTTGCTTTTCAGTCTCCCTTTTTTCACCATTTCTTTTATACCCTCCATTACAGGCTGTTCAGCTTTCTGTGCCGGGAAACATTATTTGTGCAGATGACTGAGCTATGCATTCCTGGAGTTTCACGAGTTCAGGCCTGCCTTCTCTCCTTTATTTTTGGATAAAAAAAAACATAGGTAATCTCTAAAATTGGGGATAGAGCTGATTTATCTGTTAGCTCTTCAGTATACCGTATTTCCACCAGTCTTGATGCTTTTAGCAGAAAGCTGTTAATCAAGTTTTATGAATCCCTGTTAGCAGCTCTCTCTCTGGCACTCTGCAAACACGACCACCGCCTTGCAAATGCAGGCCACAGGACTCAATAGTTCTTTGGTAGTGATCACAGGGGTGATGTGCTACCTCGCAGTTAATTCCAGGCTGGGAGTTCACATTCACCGTAAGCCTCATGCTCTCCGCGCTGTCTCCCACCCTGCAATCTCACGTTTGACTCTGGTGGAGCTCGAATTGATCCGAATTCTTAAACCAAATTCAAAACAGCCTTCGCAAACGTGCTGGTTTTAAACAAGGCTTTAACACAAAACAGCTTGAAGCGTAAAAACCCACACGGCAGGCTGCCAGGGCGCCCGGGCTGCTCAGCCAGAGGAGGAGATGCTAAAGACCTGGACCAGCTTGGCAACAGTGCAAAGTCTCCGAGCATCCCCAATCCCATGCTCTAGAGCAGTGGCCAGACTGCTGCCCCAGGCCAGAGTCTTTAGCCACCCTGCAAAACTGAGATGGATAAATTCTTCCTCCATAAGAAAGCTTCAGAGCCTGATTTTGTCTTGGTTTTGTGGCACTACCACCTTCTCCACTGGTTTCTTACCTTCTCCTGGTGGAGCACAAAGTCAGCTTTGAAGTTCTGTCTGATAACAAGGCTCTTTCTTCTAAAATAATCTAAGTTACTATATAAATGAATATTCCTTTTCTTTATTTGTCACCCCTCTAATTCTTGTGCGATCTGCAGTCTTTAAAAGGAAAGAGTTTTTTCCAGACCATTACTCATATTGTGGAAATGCATTAGGCCATGACTAGATCCCTATGAGACATTGCTGAAAACATCCCAATTACTTTTTGCAATTAGTTTACCCGTTTTAAATCTGTTTAATATAGGCTACACTAATTTTTTAAGTCCTAATTTCTTGTATTGAAGTGTCACTCAGTACTAAGTCAAGTATAGGAGTTTAAGTATATTATGGCAGCTCAGTAAGCTTTATCAGTCCCTTTAGCTCAGATCTTTGCTCCCAAAGCCTGAAATCTTGGAGCTATCTGGCTGGCAAACTTTTCCTTATATCTGTAATTTTTACCACAACCAGTGCCAAGACTCATCCTTATTTGAAAACAGTTCAACCAGTGTCTTATATACAAATCAAAGGAGGGATGATTAAATAAAATAAGTTAGGATTTATTAAAATTCAAATGCAGGGTGGGCTGTTAGTTTGTGACTTGTATTTTTGTTTGTTTGTTTGTTTCTTTTCTATTGTTTTTTTTGTTTGTTTCTGAATACACTATTCTGGCAGAAACGATTCCCTCTTGGGAAAAGGTCTTTCCTTCAAGAAGATAATTTAAGCTCTCTTCTTACAACAAAATCACTTCCAGTTTCAAAGGAGTCCACCTTTGAAAAGAAGAGTCATCAAGCTAATAACTGTTCCTAACTTAGTCAAGGAGTAGGAAGGTCTCTTCTAGGCAGATTTTTAAATGCAATTAGACAAATAAAGATAAAGATTTCTCTCTTTTAGGACTCTCTACAGCGTTTAGGTGCTTCATTTCTTTCAACACATCTCTAACTAGCAAGGAAAGCATTTTTGTTGTGATTTTTCGGTTGTTCTATCACCAGATCATAGCAGATCACAGTAAGAGTCGGAGCAGGGCTGTGCTGGGAACCTCTGACCAGGCAGCTTTTCATAACCACATCATCCTATTTTTTTCTTCCTTGTATTATTAATTACACATTAAACCTGTCCTTACTCATTCAAGTACCAAGGATCACATGATGCTTTAACACCACCACAGATGCTGTAGCCTGAAAGTCTGACCATCTGACAGCAGGCGATGGCGAGCATCCCCTACGGGAAGGAAGGGCTCTGTGGCAGGGTCAACAAATTTATATGGGAACGAGCAATTAAAATTTACATTTTTCTAGGTATTTAAATGGCTTCTTTTGAATTAATGACTTCCAGCTTTCAGTGCTTGAGACCTGCACATTAGTTTTGGTGGTGTTGTGTATGTGGAATTTTACAGGAACACTCAGATCCATTAGTTCCATTTATGCATAATTTTTATGTATATTATACATATGTGTGTGTATGTGCAAATATAACAGCTTTCTACAACAGTTTGCATTGTTGCTCCATTTTTTCCCCTATTTTTCTATGAGTATAGTTTGCTCAACTGAGGAAAAAAATTAAAATCACATGATTTAACTAAGAAAGGTAGATATTTCCACTGACTGTATATCTGGGGGTACTGCACTAACACTCCTACATGTTCCCAACAGGCAGTAAGTGTCCCCGTTCACCTCAGGTTCAGTATTTCAGTGGTTCTGTCCATCCTGTACAATATTTGTGCATGGTTTGTGGCACAGAGTCCATTCTAGTGCCTCTGGGTGCTCAGCCAAGGATACATCATTATACTTGTAGCAATTAGATTTGACTTTAAATCAGCAAAACGGAGATTTCTCCCAATCCCATTTACGATATTGTTGGAGAAAATAGGTACGATTTCCAATCTCAGCCTCCCTTATGCTCCATTATTACACAAAATGGGCACCAGAAGCTACGCATAACTATAAAATGATTATGATTTATCTGGGTATTTTGTTCCTTTAATATATTATGCCAATTGTCCTAATTTGGCTAAGTAATTCTGTTAATTTAACTTTGGGGTTAATCTTGCTTTAAGAACACTTTTTGCTGAACAGAAAGACCGCACTCAGTTGATGCATTTTCTTTCTCTTTTAGACCTGAATGTAACCTTTTTAAAAAAAAGAACAAAAGTTTCTAGTATATCATGTGATCAATAGATACAAGTACCTTCATTTTTTAAATTAGTCTAAGGCTATTTTCCTTTTACTGTTGTATAAACAGGGAATTGAAGGGTAAAATAGTTAAAACTTAATGCTATAGTGCTAATGTGGCTTTTAAATCACGTCAGCAGCAATCACTGCATTATAATTAACAATTTATTGAACCAGCAATAAAATGAACATCACATTACTTCTTAAAGCAGCAGAATAAAATGGCTAATAAATAGCATAAGCCAGACAAATTGCAGAGTAATAGAAATTTTCTTAAGATTTATAGTGTGCAGAAAGATGGATGTGCTATTAGTAGGAGCTCCAATACTTGACAAAATTCTTTTGCAAAGACATAGTTACCATGCATGTCAGAGTTCACAAGTCTAAGTGGTTTATCCAAATTTCAACTCACTGCTATTACAGTGGAAAATACTCATTACAAGGTTTTGTAACTGCAAGCAATGTGTACATTTGCCAACATTCAAACTGCTACTGCCAAAAAGATACTAAAATATTTTATAAACTGTCAAATAACAAGTCTGCTAGCTTAATCTGAGTCTATTTTATACTTCACAGGCGGTAAAAACTCCTGGGCCCAATCCTGAGGTCTTCACTCGGGCAAAACTTTCCTTGGCTTCGACATTGAAAAGTTACCAGGAGTTGCTGTCTGTGAGAACTGCTGGATTGGGCCCGACGTTACGAGGAAAATTCATTAAGGAAGAAACACGGATTCAGTGAAGCTGGAAGCTCAACTAAATACCTCATCTCTATCAGGGCTGAGGTTACTGACAACGAGACCGTGTTGCGTTTTAAATGTTCCTGCTGTTAAGTTGTGTTGTGATTCGTCATGTCAAAGTGTCTCTCTTATGTTCTTATTTCAACATAACAGATGCAGTTTTACATGACATGTCACAACATGGAGCATCAACTGGAAAGAGTCTAAAAGAGCTCTTTTCTTTTTTTTTTTCCTTTGAAAAAAAAAAAAAGACAAAAAACCCACTGTGCTTTTCACTGAAATGTGTGGCAAGAGAACTTGCTATGCAGATTTTGTGAGCAGACAGTACATTTAGGCACTGTAAGGAAAGGACTTCCAATCTTCAGCTTTAAATTGAAGTATATCCATCAACTAGCTCATGTTCAAATTTTAAATGTATTTTATATACGCATTTTAACATGAAATCTGCAGTTAATCTCTGCAGTATTTACCTGCTAAGACAATAGATGTTGATATGAACAGGCATGTCTTTATCAATGCATTGCTCTCTGAACCTTGAAGATGATCAACAACACCTTTAACCAGTAAGTTAATTGTAATTTACATGATGAGTTTACTATTTACTGTTTTCCAGAAAAGCAGTTCTCCTAATGACAGAGTGTTTCTAACACCTGAGGAGCATCTTCAACCTATTGAGTTGGAGACCATGAGGTGAAGTGGAACCCACACCATCAACACATACTCACATGCACAGGAAGAACTTACTGGCTAGGATCACTTTACAGTCATGGTGCCCGTATATATTGGATACACAAAAACAATAATAAAAAAAGCTGGACCAACACAGCTGTCTGATTAAACGGGTAAGCACCGGTCTAGCTGCACTGAAGTCATTATTTACATTAACTGAGACTCGGGAGTTTGGTCCCCAGAGACCAAGCAGGAGTTTACTATGCCTCCATTCAACAGAGTTGTGACTAGGAGGAGGTATTTACACCTTTATTAATTAACTCCTCTAACAGGGAGCCCCCAAAGAAACGACAGCAATTGCCTCCTTGAGACCTGTAAACTTTTCTCTGCCCCTGTCCCTGCTGAGCATGTTCAACGGCCACACTTCTAGTTCATCCCACACCCAGACCTTTGCAGCATGAGGCTTTGGAGGTGGTTGAAGCACATCGCTGGAACAGCAGCAACCACGGCTCTCACCTGAAGATCCAGAGAAACCCAAATTACTCTGAAAATGCCAAAGATGGAGATGCAGCCTCAAGTACCAACAGGACTAACGATCATTAAAATGATACCAAACATGCTGGCTTTTAGTTCATTTGACAAAATCGCCACAGCACATAACACAGTGTCGTGTTCATATCTGTAATTTCTGCGGTGTAGTGGGGTACAGTTCTTCATTAAAAAGAAAAGGATGTATTGCCAACCCCAACTGAAAACTCACATATCGCAGAGTGCTTCGTTCACCCTTAAAATCAGACAAGGTACAGGGAGGCATAACCCCCTCTGGCAGTAGACAGGAATAAACCAAAGCCATAGAGATGTTTTTTTCCTCTAACATTAGTTCAGCCGTAATTCATTGCTGGCAGCAGCTCTTTTCACTTGCACAAAGATTCAAATTCATCTATATCAGCTAAAAGAGCTACCAAAGCATTTAAGAATCTACCAGAATCTATTGAACATTAAAAAAAAAATAAAATATGCTTGATTAGAAAGTATTTAAGTTGTATGATCTTCCCTTGTTTATATTTAAAAGATTTGCAACTGAGCTACATTTCATGAAACAATGAAACTGTGAATAATAACAGAATAGCAAATTAAAAGTATTTCAAAAGGTCGGTTCTCCTAATACTTTCAAGGTAACTATCATTAAGAACTCCCAAGAAAAAACTTGCACAAGTTTTTTATGCCATGTCCAATCCACCCTCTCTAGTAGATTAGGTGTGTTATTCAATAAGACGCTAAAGTTTGAATGATTGCCCAACCTGAGTTTAAGAAATGGTGGCTGTGTACCCCAAAAATAAATACTATTATTTAGTGTGAAAGGGAGGGAGGAGCGATACAAGGAATCTCAAAAAAGAGTTAAAAATAAAAATTACATCATAAAAAAAAAATAATAAAAACTCCACAATTCCATCATATGAAAACAGTGTCTGTGTTTCGCATCATGCTGAAGATATGCCTCAGTAGAACTAAGTTATTTTTTGCTGTATAGGTCTTAAAAGGAACAAATATCCAAAAAACATGTCTGGTGCAGTTTTGCTAGAGATATGCACCTTCAAGTCAGTTGAGTTACTGGGAAAGTCACGCATATGAAAAGAGATGTCTCTGAAATTCAGGTACTGCCTACATTTCGCTGTACCAAACACAGGAAAAAGTCAGGGTATCTCAACACGGGAAACATAGATCAACACAGAAATTAATTAATTCCTTACATCAGCTGAACCACACCACATTCTGCACTATACTCAGCTTGGGTCTGGTTTTAGTAAACTACTGACAACAGCTCAGCCTTCCCTGAGGTTAAAATTTAGAGTTTTTAAATCTGGAGGGGTATCATTTGTATATGTGTAAACACACAGACACACACACATTTTTTGGAAACTTATATGGATAGAGGAAAACTGGTAGTACATGAAGTGTAAATACTAGTTAACACAGATAACTGCATAGTCTCATGTCTGATCTATGTACATGCTCATCACTGTTACAGGTCTATTACTGGCTATGCTGCCGATACCCAGCTAAATCCATAGGTAGTTCCAAGTTTATGTCTTAGAGTTGGGGAGAAAATAATTAAAAAAAAAAAAGGTGGGGCAAGATATGCTTAATTAAAAAAAAAAACTATATGTCTCTTCCATAAACACATGCAGATACCAACAGTATTATACATTACATGTAAAGAACATCGTCAGGTTCTCATTTTAACAGGTCTAAGTGGCAGGTGAGAAGGAAAGGGACAACAGTGACCTGCTGTGTAAAGAAAAAGATGCCTCCGTTCACCTCTGAAGTTATGTCTGAGTTTGTGATGTGCTCCTGACCTTGTACGGCAAGGAACAAAGCAAAGGACCCGGGGGAAATTGTTTTTTCTGATTACTTCTGCAGCTATGAAGAGGAACTAAGAACTCTGGGTCCATAAAAGTGACCCAAAAGAGAGAAGGAGGCAAATGTTGCCACAAGCAGACAACCACCTGAGCACAGTGACTAGGTCCGTTACATTAGGCAGGTTTAAGACTTCTACACAAACTATGGATGCACCCAGACCACTTCATCACAGTCTATGCATGTAGAGCATAATGTACAGAAACTGTTCAAATTAAACCACTATTATAATCAGAGTCTGTTTGGAATCAGAGGATTCATCTGAGCCTGTATGTTCTGTTCCCCTGAAAGAAATGTGGATCCCTGCAGGCAGCTGAGCTGTCTGTATTGGCGTGCAGTGGGGTAGAGCCCAGAAGGTACAGGGAGGTCCACAGAGAGGTTGGCTTTCAGGTTTTTTTTTGTTGTTGTTTGCTTTCCCCCCTCCAAAAAAATCCGCACATGTAGACTCAGCAGACGGGGATGAAGGGTGAGAAAACTCAGTATCCACAAATCAGATTGTCTTTCTTCATTCTGAGCCTTTAAAATACATTCAAGTCACATTTCCAAGTTTTGGTTGGAAGCTTGCTCTTAGTCATAATGAATACGTACATTCATTGGGTAGCTCCAAAATTAAGAGACACCAAACATCAGAAGACTTGCAGGATAATGAGAATAGGCCAACAATGTTTTCCCAAACTTATTTCCTAAGCAGAAAAAGCAGCATCCTTTGGGTTAAGGAAAAGACAATAAATAAAAGCCCCAGTGGTTCACCAAAACACCAGTGGAATCCTCTTGCGTCTGTGCAGAGACTGGAAAATATATGCAACTATCTAGAATTTCATAGCAAAATATACAGATAACTGGATCTGACTTCCTTTCAGGCTCTCCATTACTACATGGACAATTTCTTTAGCCTGTTTTTGTTGGTAAACTAGAAGGCAACATGAATTTAAGTATGCCCAGAATACCCCAAGCCTGTTTAATCAATGAGACAGCTTCTGTCTTCAGGATGGCATTAGAAATACTTAGGTAATTGTATAAATAAATGTGAATATGGATCACCTTTTTTGTTTGGGAGTTTTGCTTAGTTTTTTATTCTGAGAATATATTCTATGTGGAACAAACCGCAACCCAACAAGTTGGCAGACAGATGTTGGAGGCATGAAAAGGTACAGTAAAGCACTATATTTTATATCATATCTAGGGATCCAAGAGAAATGAAGCAGAACGAGAGCTTTACGTGAGCTTATACTAAAGAGTTTTGTTATCCTGTGATATGTTCTATAAAACTTCAACAAACTGTACAAACTAATAGCAACACTTGTAGTGTCACAAGTGGCTAATAACAACATTAAAGTTTTCACAGCCATGGCCCTTAGTGGCTGACAGTCACACACAGAGCTGTCTCTTTGGCCATCACGGTCTTTATTTTTCAAGCCGTTGTAGATGATCACAGGCTGGCTGTGTAGGAAACCCAAATGCGATATAGAACTTTTGTGTCCAGCTTTTATATAGCTCTTTGTTGCCCCAACCGCATGGATGGGCATCACAAACCTCAGAGAAACAGCACACGTTTTCCAAAGACCCCAAACTCCCCTAACATCAACAGGACTTTGTTGGTTAGCTCTAGAAAGCAGAGTTGATGCAAAGTAAATTCCGTGAGCCAACACTACCTTGTGATTTCGCTTACAGAGAGCATTTCTGCTAACATATTAGCATATCCAGAAAGACTTCTCCCAGTGCAGACTCTCAAGCTAAATGACTATACAGAGCATAATTTCTCCAAAGCAGAAAATAACAAATATCAAAGATATAATGAAAATCTTTTACAAAGTATGCAAATCATAAAGACATACCAAAGGAGTACACTGGGGAGAAGAAGGTATAAGCCTCAGCTGAAGGTTTTCTAATACCTACTATGGTACCACGACCAGTGTAACATTAAAAAAGAAACCAAACTTGTTAAAGGTTTCTTATTTGGGGTTCTAAAGAGTTGCAATTTCTTACCCAGCCAAGTCAAAGGCTCTATCAAAAGTGCAATTTCTAGTGAAACAAAGTCAGACTAACATCTCCACATTCAGCCTGGAAGTGCTTAATTTGCTATAACTTAGCTTTTTGTTTGAAACAGCACACTGTGCCTCGACAAGTACCCACTAAAGGGGCATACAGGGGACATATTATGACAAAAAAAGCTACTGCTAAGTGCCTTACAAAGACTAAGTCTCCTGTTGATCTTACTCCAGCTGAGAATAAATAACTGGGGTGAGAGCAAAAAAGTTGATTGAAAAGAAGTTTGATCTAAGAAAGCAAATTTTTTATAAGATACAGGTTCACTGAGGCTTTGAAAGAGGGATGGGATTTTTTTAAGATGATCAAGTGATAGATTGTCTGAGGAAGAAGTTTCATTAGATCTTATTAAATCTGCTCCAGTTGTTTTAAAAACTTAACCAGGACTCTCACAGTTTTGCAGTTTAGACAAGTCAACTGTTTCTGATGTTAGCAAATTTTCCTTATGCTGCCATCTTGTGCCCCAAAATCTCAGTTTACGCTAAAAGAAAAAAAAAAAAAAAGAAGAAAAAAAAAAAGAAAAAGAGAACCAAAGTCTTATGTATCTGGCCCTCACAGTTCTAAAAATACCCTTCAAAAATATACAGGGCATACAGGGTAGAAAAAAAAAAAAAAAGTTTGCCAGTGCCACCAGATAGTTTGAAATAACAGTTCAGATACTCATGAATCAAGTCAATGTTACGGGAAGTGGGAGGTTAATCTAAAATAGCATCACACTTTTGTTGTCATCTTGCAATATTTTCTTTTCTAAATGCTTTTATTGCTCATAAAATTAAGACAGAACCACAGAAGAGAGCAGTGCACCATAAGGAGTCAGCAGGAGAGGTGTCCCCATCCAGTGCCCCATCGTAAGCCAACAGAGTTCAGTCCACAATTGAAGTTCAGCAAAGACCTGCTGTTCTTTAACTGCTTTTCTTTCCATTTCGGTATTTAGCCATAGGGAACTAGATTTAAAAGTTGTTTCAATTATGTTTTTCTCTTGATGCCTACCTTGGCTTTCCAACTCCTAACCTATTAATTATACCGGCAGACCCATTGTATCATGAAATACTTCATCCACCATCATATGTTAATAAGTTGCATCAGCTATTTCACTACTGCCTTATCTATTTTTCCAAAAGGAAACTATTCAGCTTGAACTACTGAAAACAAAATTGCAACACTGAATTCACCTAATGCATTTAAATAGTGCAAATATAGTAATATTTACTAGACAGAGCTATTTAGTTACTTCGAATACATTTCAGAGATGATGATTTTTCTGACCAAGGCCCCCAAGGCTTTGCACAAGGACTAGTGCTCCATTATATCTGGTGCTATAGAAATACAACATAAAATACAGTCCCTATTTCAAAAATACAAGAAAGGGTTATTCACAGCTGCATGCGAACCAGTAAACTATAGTGAGCCATCAGGAGTACACATGTGACTGACTTAACCTTTATTAAATTCCCTAGCCACACAGAAAGGTAGAAAAAGGACTGTTTTAAGGAGGGATTTGAAGGAAAACACTGAGATAACATTGTGAAAGTTACGGGATGCTCGCTCCCAAGCAGGGTAGGACGCACACAGTGCTAGTTAATTTATTATGTACAGAAACAACATCAGGCTTTGTGTTCCCATGCTTTGGAGCAATCAAAACCAAGCTGTCCTGTTTTGAGGACAGTAACAAAAATGTGCCCAGAGTGCTGTAACATAGCATTGATGATCAGTCTGACTAGTTGTAGTAGTGTAAGTTAAAAAAAGAAAAAGATTAGCCTACAGCATTATTACCTCTTCCTCTTTCAAGATTTCTCCTATGATATTACCCTTTTCTTTCCCTGTCCTGGAAGAAATGACATAAAATCTATACCTCTTATGAAAGAAACCTTTTCTTTATTAGCCAAGCTACTGAAATTTAATCTTGCCCTCTACATTCCATCAGTGTGCCAAAAATTCAAGACACCTGCTTAAGTTCCCTCTTTAAAGAACAGGCACATACGCATGCTCCTTCTTGCTGTCCACCTTGCCTAACAACGTCACTCCAAAAAACCTAAAAATCTCCCAAATCCCCCATGCTCAGAACCTAGATCAGATGATTTTTGAAAGCCCGCAAGGACTGATAACCTCCAAGAGAAGCCTCCATGTGCCCGATGCCACTATCCAGGCGGTGACAACACGTGCAGAATTGCACCCCTAAGTCGTCGCCTGCTGGTTACACCTTGAACAGTCAACGGCTATGACTTTTGCTCAGTAGTTCAGCCAGTTTCACACCCACCCAGGCTAGCTTTAATTTACCAGTTTCCCATCTCTAGGTTGCTGGAAAGCTGGCGTATGGGTTTTGGAACTGCTCATAACTGTTGTGCAGAATATGAAGAACATACTTAGCTTGTGCTATGTAAAGGGTGTACAAACCTCCGCAACCCTTCCCCGTGCTCCTGAGTAATGCCAGGAAACACAGATGATTTGTTCTAGCCGTGCATATACTTGCACATCATGTTTAATGTACATCAGGAGACACTCTTGAAAAAAAAAAAAATAAAATAAGTAAAGCAAAAGATGTTACCAGATTTCCCCATTTCCAAATTAAATTTGGAAAGAATTGCACAAAGTGGACACAGAGCTACAAAGTTTTTCCAGTCCCATTGATACTACAAAGAAACTGGAAAGGATAACATCCCTCTCATATTGCCTATAATCTCTGACCTTCGCAGTATGGAGTTTTTGTACGGAATAAGGCTAAATCAAAGGAGTAAAGAAATAAACTCTTTTGTGGATGGTGGAGATGCCTTGAGCGCTACGCTTCCTGAAACAGATTTTACTCCACTGTAAATCCACAACTTTTGTGCTTGCTTGAAAAGCCAGAAATCTGACAGAAACAGCTTGATATTTACTAACATAAACCAGTTTATTAGGAATATAAAGAATATGTGTTGGTTCTGGGCTCCAGTTATTGTACAATAATATCAGACTTCTAAATCTAATCCATAGTTCACACCCGAGAAGCGTAAGGCAAGATGTCTTGTTCTAGCCAAGCATGAATAAACTCACTGGGGAAACATATCCAAACCAACAGAACTTCAAATCATTTTCCCAATTGCCTACACACACATATGACACAAAAGGAAAATAAATAAATTGCCTCGGATTGGTGATATTATTACTTATATTAATTTAAACTATCGAACAACACATCTAGTGTCAAAAGCATGAAATGTGGTGTTTACTTCTCTTAGGATTTCACAGGAGGTTACACTGGAAAAGTTACTTGCAAAACATGGCAAGTTTTCATTTAGGCAGCTTCAGTTCATACAAGTACATCAAGAAAGTATTATGCACGGTGAAATGGACTACACACACAAAAGTAAAAAATTTGGTAAAATTACTCACGGCATGTAAGAAGAACCCAGATTTCATAAGCAGCAAAAAGAAAGGCAAACACCCATTCAGCACTGCAGGTGCAGAACATCCTCACATTTCCAGGAAAAAAAGAGAAAAGAAAAAAAAACCTAACCAAAAAAAAACAAACCAAACTAAAACCTAACCACCCCCCCAATGTTATCTTCATTTATCACCCTGATTATACCTACCTCTGTGGGTACATAAAAGAGGACATATCATTAAACCCAACACAGACAGCACACTAACCCCATGCCTTAATGCAAACAAAACACCGTGGGTAAAGTGGCCATCTTAAAAAGCAGTAGCACAAATGCCTCCCTGGCAGGAGGAGGTTGGTGGTTAGCTCAGCAGGTGAAACCAATAATTCTTCCAGGTGGTGGTAATGGCGGTGGTGATGCTTTATCAGTGCCTGAATAACGGAAGAAAGGGGGAAACAAAACTAAACTAAACTGTTGTAAACAATACAGAGATGGGGGAACAGAAAGCCACTGTATTTCAGGCATTTTTGTTAATGCTATTTCACAATAAGGCCAGATGTTGCTCACCTCTGTCAAAGAACCCAGGCCGGTTGCTACATCTTGGATTCCAGATTTTTATCTATATTAATTAACTGTCTGCGTTACTTTCTGTTTATGGGGTATACTGCATTGAGAGCTGACTTGGTTTTTTAAAGAAAGGAAGCATCAGTTGTTGGAGATGGACAATCCCTGCCATGGTTTCCCACCTAGAGCCAATATGAAGGTCAGCAAGCTGCGACCCACCAACTAACCCATTCCTTTGCACTTGTTCACAGTGTTCCTGTGCTGGGGACAGCTTTGTGGAAGCAAAGGAAGGAGCAGATGTGTGTTCCTCAAAGGCAGACATGAGTAATTCCCTTTCTAAAGCCTTCAGCCCACCACAGGCAAATAGAGGGTGGGTTTTTTTTTTTGCTTTAAGAGGTATAGAAAACTGTGAGTGAGAAGTTATTCAGCGATGACCCAGAGAGCACAGGGGGCTTCCCGGTGAACTGCAGAGCCCTCCTAAAACCACCTTCAAATGAAACGACTTTTCCTGTGGATCCAGAAGGTTTATATCATGCAAAAAAGTCACAATTTCTTCACCTGGACAGAGCTGTGGAGCACGAGCAGAAGGGCATTTTGGGGTATAATTATGGGACCTCCTGAACCACAGTGGAACCTGCAGACCTGGCAGGTCGGTGGGTAGGGGCATGAGCATCGGGGATGGGGTCCAGCCTGTGTGCCATGAAGATAAACGTCCCAAGTCAGATGCCACTAAATAAAAATGGGACTCCACTGATTTCAGTGGACGTTGGGCTGGAAAATACAGTACTTTGTGTCCAGACACGGTTTTGGCACAGACCTGCAAGGCTTCAGGGTCTGCACCACAGGCACTGCCTCCGGCTCCTCTCACGGAGCCGCAGCATCCGACAAGGCCATCAGTTCTGCAATGCGTTTGGGAACAAACTTATACTTCAGGAGAGTATCTGTGAGCATTTTAATTCTGTTATGACCAAAATAATGATAAATAAGGATAATAGTCACAAAAAATTCCCCCCTCCCAAAAGAGTCCTAGAAATCCTAATTTACTGACTGGTAGTTAGTTTCACTAAATAGAAATACAGTAATTTAATAATCTTAGCATAGCAGTTTTCAGTAAGGAAAATTAACTAATTCATTATTGCTTATAATTTGCTGAGGCATAGCTGCCATATTTGTAAAATCAGCAGGTTCAGAAAAAAGCAAGTTTTTAATGAATGTTCTTTTTTTTCCTTCCTAGATACATAAATGATACAATTACTTAGCTCCCTCTAGTGCCAATTTCTAAAATAAATTTCCCACTAATGACTGTATTCACCAATGTAATCATAGGAGCGAATTAAAAATTCACTTGGCAATAATTAACTAGTGAACTCTCAAAGGATTTAGTAAATTGCCATGAACTAAAGCAGAATTCAACTAGTGTCACAATTACAAAGAAAGGTCAAATGTAGGCTTTTTGCAATAACAAAAATATGACATGAATGTTCAGACATTGTGTAGTTTGAACAATCGAGGCACACATGCCAATAAAGAACAGCAGTCAGGAAGCAGTGATAGCAAATGCAGTAGCTCTATCATTCCTCTGACATTTGCGATGCCATTATTAAAGTTGCATTCTTTTTTTTTTTTTTCATTTGCAGTCTTCGTTTCTAAGGTCCAATAATTTTGAAAGATACTCCAGGCTGAAGTAGGACACAAACCTAAAAAGATATTCTTTTTTTTTATCTTAAATAGTGAAAAACCTCTCTTTTTTTTTTTTTTGTTGTGGGTTTTAAAAATGGGTACAAAACAGTATCATATACAGTTCCCCTGTACTTAGATTCTTCTCTTGGCATCTTCTTTTGGCCAGAGAAGATGCTGAGCTAGATCAAACTTTGGAATAACCCATATAAGTGCCCTAAAATAATTCTTATTAATAATAGTAGCCACTAGTAGCAATAATAAGACACACATGCAGTACATCCACAGCAATGCTTGTGCTCATCCAGATGTTGGAGGAAAGAGGCACCACAGGGGCAGGAGGGCTCCTTAGCTTGTAGTACTGCTATGCTTCCTATGAGTTACAATATAAATAAAAATAACCATAAACACAGCCATAAGAAACAGTTTATTTGTAAGAATTTTGGGGGTTTTCTTATAATTGTGGCATGGTTGTTCTGTGCTCCACTGCTAGATTTCTTTCCGTTCCTATCTTCATACAACACACTTCAAGACAAAATAAATATTCTCTGTGCAGAACATATGCTGCAATTACTTTTTACTTAGAGTTTTAATACGGCACCCATTCTGCAAATACAGGTCGATAAAGTAGTCCGTGCTTAACTTGAAAGAGATGTCTCAGCCTACCAGAAAACACGTGTGGATGCTACAGTAAAAGTTCTCACTTAATACATAATGAGACAAAACTGAGTGCTGAGGTGGGTTGAGCTTCCATCAGCAGGAGTCTGCCGTGCCCCATTGCTCAGAGTCACCAGATTAAACATCAGTCTGGGTCAGGCAGTTGATTTATGGCACCGAATCATCTAAAAAGCAACTGATTTCCAAGAAAATTCATCTCTCCCTTTTGGGTTACAAAGAATATAAATCCAACAGCTCTTTACAAGGCCTGCTAGATACCATATGCAGTGGCACTGAAAAAAAAAAGGTTTTCCAATATAAATACAATATTTCTTTTGCTTCACATTTTTCTTTATCCCTCCTTGGGTTTGGACCTGCTTCACGTACCACAGAAATGACTAGAACTGATGGACCTGTGATAGCCCACATAAATGATCCAGAGAGCTGTGTTTCCTTGGGAGGCTCAGAAGTGCATTAGAGGCACAAAAGTGGGCTCCTGGGCATCCCCACCACCCCTGCCAGCAGCTGTGAGAAGGTCAATCTCATCTCAGCAACAATGAGATCCCATCAAAGTGGTCCTCTTTGGGGAAAACCGTCTCATTAAAACTTTTTCCATTCAGCACTTCCCACCACACTGTCCTCTGCTTTTTTCCAAGCTGTTCCAGCTGCATTTCTCTGCTTTTTGGGGTAGAGTAGCCCATGTGAAAGTAGTTGTGACTACTTATGAAAGGACAACTAGTTTTTTGCAAACACCAGCCTTAGGGTGTTCTGTAGAAACTGAACTAAACATTAAAAAAAAAAAAAACCCAAAACCAACAACAAACTAAGTTCTTGTTAAACATGTGCAGGAAAGGGTAGTCCACCACATGCAAAGGAAAGGATAGTCCACCACCTCCCAGTGGTTTGATCCAGACTTCAGTCACTCTTCCCGCAGGAAAGCCAAGCCTTAATTCCAGGCTGAGGTGGCCTAACTTCAACTTCCAAATATTACGGTCTGCAAAGTTGAAAAACAAACAAAACCTCCAAAGAGCAGCCAGTGTCTTTCCATTCCAAAGCAGCTCAGAAGGCACTCAGGCCACCTCCGAACTGTCAATGACATGAAGGCTGACCTCCTTAAACCTCACATAGTAAGGCTCGTTTTCAAACAAAACTGTTCGCATTTGTAGTCATCCTGTGAACTCTTGTCAGCAAGTTCATGTTCCTCCTTGAAAGGCAGACACTGGAAATAAAAGAGCAGCCCTGAAGCCCTCTTGCCAGAGCTCACTGTCTCTGGGTCATAGTCCCCTTTTGTAATTCGGGGATTGCATTAAGCTTCTGGTGAGGGCTCATGTGAACCAGCTGGCTGGAGAGGTCCCCAGGAGGCCTGAAGGTCCCTGTGTCACTGAGCCAGGGCAATGCCCCTGCCTGGCACCTTTGCTCTCAGGCATATTTCCTGCTTGTTCTTGGCTTTACTGAAAAATGTTTGAAGCCCCATGTCCAAGATATCTCAAAAAATAACCGCAACAGTTCATAGAGTTTCTCACCTGGTTCCTTTAAGACTCTTGAATAGAAGTCGCTTGGTAATATGGACATATTCAGTTTAAATAGATGGTGTCTCGTAGACAGGAAAATTTCACTTTTCATCCGTACCTGTCTTTTTTTTTCCCTTCTCCCCATTCCTTTTAATGAAACGGGTAATAGCAATTGATTTTAATATTCCAGTCATATAACCTATCCCACAAAATGCCAGTAGTTCTATCAATATCATACAACAGCATCTCCACCTCCTCTGTTATTGCCTCTTCATTGAGAGGAGACCTAAACAGGAAGACATCTAAATTAGCTGTATGGCATAAGTTATAGTCTACACTGATTTTTTTCCAGCTTGACCATAAGCATCACATATTGTTTCTGTTCCCTCAAGAAAAAACCCAAAAACTTAAATAAATATTACTGCAGTTGAAGAACATATCTTTATTACCTGTAGAGCAAAAAAAAAAGAATCTCATGTAGAGATTAAAAACTACAGGCAACCAGTAGTGTGACATGCTCCCTCAACACTGAAACACATTGCTTGCTGTGTGCAAAGGACTAACAAAAAAAAACCAAAACAATCCTTATTAATCATGTTATATGCAAAATTATACAAAAAGAAGTGAGGAGCACATTTATCAGTTTCCTGCAAAGATACGCAGCCAAAATATTTCAAAATCAATGTGATCATCTGTAAATTTTTAAGCTATGTTAAGTTTAGAATTGAATTGAATCAAATAGAATAGAATAGAATAGAATAGAATAGAGTAGAATAGTTAGAAAAAAGAAAAATGCCAAAACATGAAAATTCCACTCAGCGTAAAATTTACTTAAAAATTTACTTAAAAATCCACAGAAATGTTTTTTGAACCTTCAGAGAATGATCTCACACAAAACTGGTCCAAATTGGACCATAACAAACAAAAATTTAAATTTTCCAATTCAGGGCAAAAACTTAGGCTTCTATATCTATTTTTATTATCAAAATTATCTGATTCACATTTCTTCAGAAATGCCAAGAACCCCACCTGCAGCAGGTATCAACAGTATCTCAGAAATCAAGTTATTTTCAAATGTACCCAGCTACTAGTCACAATTTTCTGTTGCAATTTCTTTACAATTTTTTTCTGTGCAATACTGTATTTTACTGAAGATTAAGATTGATCAGATGATATTGCTTTCCTGTAAAATTATTGTCTCATTCAAAAAAAAAATCTTTAAAATAAAAAGAAAAAAATCATTTTTATCTACTTTTGCATTACAGTTTTTCAATTTAGGTAGAGTATTTTAATTACAATTGAAATTTTCTACTCAGAATGCTTAAAACGAAACAATTTTCACTGAGATTTTTTTAACCTGTTCAGTTTTCTTGGCAAATTCTTCTGAACACAACTGCATTTGTTCAGCTTTCATCACTAAAAATGGGACTGCTTAATCCCAGGTACTCAGGTTTGAAGGCTGCACTCTTTATACAGACTTTGCACATTTTCTTGCATATGGATGCAACAGAGCTAAATAGTTTTTACTCTTGCCTTCCTTCTCTTTTTTGAAACTTTTTATTAACCTTCTTTTTTTTTTTTCCTTTTTTGTATTTTCCTTCCTTCTTCACATCTAGCCAACATTCTGTTACTCATTACTCAAAATCATTGGATATTTTCTTTTATTATTTCAACTTTGTTGTCCATTTCCATTTTCTAATGTCTTTAAGGTTTTTATCCACACCTTCCCATTCAATTCTCTATTATTTTTTTTCCTTTCATGTTTTTTCCTTTTGCCTTATATGATGATGCTCAGGTTAAGTTTAATTTGTCTCTTAATGTCTTCTTGGGGAAGAAAGCTGGAATGAAGTGAAGGCAGCATTTATGTTAGGAGGAAAGGCATTAGTCATAATTCAGGCAACATCAGAAGTCTCAGTTGTATGGCAGTGATTCAAAATTGTTTTTTCCAGAGTGGTTATTGCAGGCGCTATAAGAATATGTGAAAAAAAAACCCACACAAAAAGCCACCTCTGTGGCTTCATTAGACCTCTCCACTAGCTTTTGGAAGAGATGATCATTGTAGGTCCCTTCCAACTGAAAAAAATATTCTATTCTATTCTATTCTGTTCTATTCTATTCTAGTCTGAAGAGACAATTCCTCTAATCTTTCCTTTTCCAAATTCTTCCAAGCAACAGCAGTTGAGTGAGTGATCAGGTTCATTTCCCTATAAGCCAATATTCGCCTCCTCATTTTTTCCTAAGCAAACTATATTGGCTTTAAATGACAAACTGTTTTCCTACATATACACACAGAGTGGTCTGAAACTGTTTCATTTAAATTTTCTTTGTAATCGAAAATGCAGAACAGCCTGTAGGTGTTACTGACTCTATTCACATATTTCAAGGGCTCCTTTCTCTGGACCATGTTTCCATTATTAAAAAAAACAAAAACAAAAACAAAAAAAACCCAACACAACAAAACCTGTGGCATTTGGTAATAAAATAGTGATAAAGCCTACACGCCGGTATCACAGTCGTGTTCTCCATGAGCTGAACTGATGAACTGTTGAACATAATTTTATTAAATAGAAAGGTGCATTATAGATAAATTGTAGAGCAGTAATTTCTAAAATGCATGATACTTTTTCCAGTGCTGCCACAGCACCTGCTGCTAAGTATAAAGATGATTAGCCACAAACTAACCCACTACAGCATTATTATCAGTATATATTTGCGCGATGAAGAACTAATGGGAATTATGCAGATTGCATTTCCTTTCCTGCTAAAAAAAACACCATCAATAGCAAAATGAAAACAGAACTCAGCTGTGGAAGAACAACGCAGGTTTTATTTTATTTCCAAATATGTATAGTTGATTATTTCAAGACTTTAAGACACATGTTTCTTTTTCACATAATTATATGACAAGCAGTCCAGTATCATTTTTAAAGGCGTACAAAATTCCCCGTGCATTTTAATGGCTTTAAATACGTAATAACTCTACTGCTGCGTGTAGGAACCGGTAAACACACATCAAAGCGGCTTTTAAGAATTATAACGTAATCAGTAGGTAGTGCAAATCAGTAGCGATTGGCTTCCTTAATCTGATTAGAAGTGCTGCTTCAGCTGCTCTGCCTCCAGTCAGAGGGTGAAAGCCAGTTCCCGGTCCCACTCCTCCCGTTGAGGCCCCGTCCCCTCGTCGGGATGGGCTTCCCGGGGGGACCCTCCGCCTGCCATCGTCCCCACGGACCAAAATTCAAGGCCAGGCAGGGTCTCCCACTGGAGTCACCGGCACAAAGGGGCTCCTGGGGCTGCCCGGTCTCAGGGGCCGCTCTCCTTCACGTAAATAAAGAGCTGTTGATTTAATAGAGCTCTGTCTGTACTTTGTTCAACTTGAATACATCACCTTAAAAAATGAACAGTTAGGAGCTCTAGAAAATTAGCCATTGGTAATCTATGGGCAGCAACGAAACTAGGACGACCTAGAAGAGTGTTTGATTTTTTTTTACGGCAGCTTCTTCAGGCACGGAGAAGGGGCTGCAGGATTTAATTTGCTGTGCTTTGATTTCTCATTTCTTTAAACTTTTGCCAAAGGTGATGGGAATGCCAGATGCACATTTTTTGGTATACTTTAAAATCCAAATAAATACATGTATGCTTGGGTTTGGTGTTTCTTTTTCTTTTTTTTTTTTTTCTTTCCCCCTGTGGAAAAAAGGATTCAGTAGAAATTTAGGTATTTCTAGTCTATCATAAGAGCAGCTGCTATGAGGATTCAGTAAATCTTTCTTAAAGAATCACTTGAAGAGGAATTGCAAGATGAAGAAACATTTTTACTTACATGAAGAGATGTGTAATCAGTGGTTTTCTTTTGTACTGTAATCGATGCTTCACAAAATACATTTACTTGAGTAGCGGTATTTCATGTTTCAGACTGGAAAAACAAATAGGTATGAGCACAAACAAACAGAGTGAAATTCTCAGATGATCAGCTTCGTTGCATAGGTCCTCTATGGTTCACTCGAATCAACTAAATACTCAGAGTAACTTCTGTCATTGTAAAACACTTTGTGCCAGTAGTCTCAAGATTTACATTCATTGTATGGGAAAAAATGAGATTATTTAAACGTAGCCTTAATGAAAACTTACCAGGATACCTTTAAATGGATTTTTGTAAAGCAAAATATTTAAAAACAGCAGAGAATAACTTACTGTATTATAGTCAGTGCATCGGTTCATTATATCGGCACGTCCAATTTAAGTTACTTTAATACCTGGAATATTCTGCAGCATGGCCTGAAGTATTCAAGGGTTTAGATCACTAGAAATTTCTTTGCACATGCTGAAAATATGGACTGCTTACTGGAAAGGAAATCAAATGTGTATTTGATTAATTGATGTAGTCACATATTAAAAACTTTTGCTTCTTATCCCATTAAAAGTAACACTAATGAGCAATGGCTGTGACCTTCAAGCGGAAAGCCACATGTGCTTCAACCCCTCAATATTTACCACCCAAATTTAATCTTTATAATGGACACCTTAAAAGGAATCTGATAGAAAATACTAAGAGCTGCTCCAAAACTAAAACACTTAAGGAAGATTTTGATTAATGCCTCGTGATTAATCAATTGATTAATATAGTTTTCAATACAGATGTTAGGACACTGTCTACTTTAATCAACCATCCTGAAAACGGTGAAGACAAATGATCTATTTTTTTGTCGATTGAAAAAAGAAAGCCTATTTTAGCAGTTATGTAAATTATAAGACAAGACTTCCTTACGATGCCCAGATTTTCCCTTTTATAAAAACCTTACACACCGGAACCGTTAATTAGGTAAGTGTCATCCTTTCGGGCAGGAACTTGGTATAAAGTCACCCATTCAGCCAAATGAGTACACTTTTTAAAAGAAATTGTTTTAGAATTGCACTATAATCCATATTTAAAGTCTCTCCTCCTGGTATTTTTTTATTCTGAGACTGTTTCTAATTTGTGATTATGCTTTCTACCATACTAAAACTGAAATCTTTATTCCAGTCAAAAATAATCACCCCGTAATTACTGTGACAAACTGCCCAAGCTGTATCATTGTGGCCATTTCGACTAATGATATTGTATTAGAATGCCTAGCAATAGACTTCAAATGGAAAATATAATTATGTGCATTAGTTTGTCTAAGCATTTATAAGATCACATATCCATCAGTTATCAGGTCTCATAAAAAAAGCCATATATCACTGTCACTGCTAGTTTTGTTATTGGAAATGTGGGCCGTTATGAACTCAGCTTAAGATGTGTGTCTTAAATTTCACTTATTTTGTTGTCCAGTAAATCCATGTAAGCTGAACTCCTATAAAACGAGCAGAATCTTCAGCTGACGGCACAGGAACAAATTATTTGAGAGTCTCACCAAACGTAAACTACGTGTTTAAGGTACTGTTTAAAGCTGGAGGCCTTAATCTTGAAGATATGTTTAACTTTGCACACTGGACTACTCACTGTACATAAAGTTAAGTGGTTCCACACATCTCCACTCAACTGAATCTATGTGTTCTCCCGTTTTGCAAAGGTAAGGCAGCATCTGAGCAATCTCTTTGCACCCTGAGCAAACTGAGCATCCCACCCAGCATCGTGGTGTCAGAACTGCAGTTCTGCAACGGCACCTGCCGGAATTTCTCTCCTGCTCCTTCTCGATATGCTTTGCTTTTCTTGTGAAAAACTAAACTGAATATTTTCCATCTCAAAATTAAGTGCTGCTCTGATTTATAATCCCCAATATCCAAAAGCTCTGATGGAAGAGCTACCAAAACCCTGAAACAAAATTAGTGAAGTCAAAACAGAAGAAGAAGGGAGACGTTCCTGTCTGATGACTTGCTTTGTCTTTTAAACCACGCCAGAGGAGAAGCAGTCCCTTTGCTGTTCTGTTACCACAGTGACAGCAATGGCACCTGAAAATGCCCGGCGATGTTGTGTGTCGAGGAGGATACATCTCCCAACATCTGATGTCATCGCACAACAAGGATAAGTTATTACATCAGCTGTTACTACATAGCAGTGATGAGTTACCCTCAGAAAATATAACTAACGTTCTTCTTCCACTTTTTGGGTCGTCTGAGATGCAGATCTGCGGTTCCAACACCACACTTAAATAATATCGCTTGCTGTATTTTGGTGCCAGTATAAATTTAAGCCATCCAAACAAGATTGTATATTTGAACTGACAAAGAATAAATTATTTGCATCTGGCATAACTGATGGTTGTGTCAAAGCCCGGGCATATAATTCTTAATCTTATAGATGCCTGTTTACTTGTGCATAAGATAGCTGTGCTGAGTCTCTTCCCAGAACAATTATCAAGTTATGGCTGGGGGCTAAGGCTGGAACTTCCAGGGGAAGCCGCGTATAAATGCAGCCATCCCGGAGCAGGCTGAAAGGGATATTTTGAATTAGACATCACTGCTCTGCTTTTTCCTCGGTGCTCTGAGTAAAATGGCAACAGGAGCGTGCCGGGCGGGCACAGAGCCGCAGGTATGTCTTTTGCTTCCACGTGCCCCCCCAGCACGAGTACCCCCAAGTATCAGGTAATCAGAGGGGAAACGTTACTCACGCTCCTCCGTGGCTGAAAAGGTTCTGTGATAATCTAGCCTGCATAATGCAATATATTTTTAAAATGAAAACTGTCTTTCAATGGGCTGGATTTTATTTTTTTTATGGTTGGTTTTAATTAATATTGATTTTACATGTTTAGAAAGAAAATCCACCAATTCAGACCTGGGAAATGTTTAAGATATGTTGTTTTTCTGGGAGATTTTTCATTGATTTTTGTTAATCCTGTAGTCTGTGATAGCTGGGTTTTGTCTGCTGTTGTGTATTTTATATTAGGATGCTAAAATAATCTATTCTATTTGATATTCAAATATGTAACAGAAGATATGTGAACTACAAATGCTTAAAGGAACCTTCCTAGGATCTACCTGGTTTACCCCAATAAAGGGCTGGGGCCCCAATTTGAAAGATCAATAGGCTATGGGATTTCTGCCTCCTTATTAGCAGAATTAATTTTAAAGTGGCAATATACATCCTAGAAAATTTGTTTCATATTAAGAAGTCCAGATGTTTTTGGTCTCTCTGTCTGACATTCCCACCATCAGAATAAATTGTATTTCCAGACTAATGTAATAGATAAGAGATATGAATAAATCTCATACAGTTCAGTTGATAAAATTAACATGCTGATGATATTTTAATGTTTCCATATAATCAAGGGGGCATGGATCATGCCTCCACCAGTTCCAATGTAATTCTGTTCTTTAATCTTTTCTCAAGAAAAAAAAAAAATAGAGCATTAGAAAGGATTATACAGTAAACAGTATGTGCTCCAGTCTTAAAGCAAGTTGTTTGTGATACGGTTGAATGGCTTTGCCCAAAGGTATTACAGCAAAGCAACTAATATACTGGAGACTTGGGGTCAGAACCAGTATTCCTGCAGCGCAAGTGTGTCACTTACACATTGTAGCTTCTGGTGGAGAAGATCCACTGATCTGGAGAATAGCATTAACCTATCAGAACCACTCATCATCCATATGACCTTATACAGAGGACATAAAATCACACTTGTCTTATGCATAGGAAATCTAACTGACTTTAAACCTAAGGCAGTCAGAATTTGGCCCAAAATGCATATTTGGGTTTGCTGGAGCAGGGCACTGGTATAAAGCAACTTGAAATAAAATGACATTTGATGACCAAAGACAAACTAAAGACAAAGACATCAAAGGCAAAGAAGGTGAAAAAAAAAAAAAAAGGAAAGAAAAGGAAAGTCTAAGTATTGAACCTAAGAAGTACCCCTGTTCAGCAGAAATTATTGGTATGTGGTGGAATTTATCAGGCAGAAGACTCAAATGTAGTTGAAGGGGTTTAAAGACCCAATCCCCAATGCACTGTGATGCTGCTTCGGTATCTGACTGATTTACATGGCTTTAGACATCAAGCTTTATTCTTTAATGTGAGAAACATCAGGATGCATCCCATTCAAATATTTGCAAGGGAAACACTAATCAGCTCCAGGACTAAATGGTACACTGAGATTCATAATGCTTAATCTACATCAGCTTCTCTCTTTGTGATTTTTTTAACGTACAGAAGAAACCATTGTTTTTCAAGCTAAAAATGGACACTATTAAGTGTTAATATCATTATATTATGTTGATGGAAAAGGAGTAGGTGAATGTGTACTACAGTGAAGATAAACATCGTGAGTGTGATATCCGGAAGGGGACAACCTTAAATTTGCATGTGGAATCGTTGTCTAGCCTTCTAAAGGCATTTTTGTGCCAAATCCTAATATATGTTTGAATTTTCACATGAAAAGAACATTACCATCCTCTTTACCATCACTTTTATGAAGAATCTTAACATTCCTTTAAAACTGACATTTTGAGGCCTAAAAATTTGCATGCAAATAATTTGAAGAGATGTAATGAAGGTGAAGTTAATGAAGATCAGCTGCCAACTATCTGCACAACCCCTATGTCGGGCAATGCTGACAGGAGAAAGAAGCAGGCCCAAACAGCCAGAGGTTCCCCTGGAAACTAATCTTAAAGTCTTATCCAGAATCAACACGTTCCCTGGGGAACCTGCAGAACATTAATACACAACATGCAAAAAGCACTGAGACTATGAACACAGCAAAGAAAACTCCATTAGGAGAGAAGGAACCCATCAGAAGTGTATCTCGCTGAATGAAAGCAAAAATCCCTCCATGGTAATTTCATTGGCATCTCTTTGGCCCTTTTCCCAACACGCCGGTACGATTGTCCATGGGAATGTCTCCTTACTGCGCCAGTTTCTACAGGGCTTGGTGGCAATGTCAGTGGATGGTAGCTCTGGGCCTCTGAGATGCTCTTAGTAGTCCCTAATCTCTTCAGAGTTGGAACTGTGTTTCTGGTTCCTGTCCTGGTCATGAGGATTTTACCTTTATTTAGAGGGAAGGAGCAGCTGGCACAGCTCATCTGCTTTCTGCTTAGGAAAACAGCTCTGTAGCAGCTTCCCTCTAATATCTCCCAGCATTTCTCATGCAAAATCCTCAGTGTGTGGCCCTCTACCATGACACAAAGAAGAAGTGAACTTTAGGCAGAAACATTTGTCCTTCAGCCAAAACATTACTGCAGGATAGAAGCCCTGTTTCACCTAACTCCATTTCAACCAAGCAATCAATTTTGACATGGGATTGATTTATAAAGCTGACAACCGTGTTCACCTGGAGGAATCACGGACAGAATTTCACGCAGGTCAGTTCATAGAATCATAGTTCTTTCTGTTGCCACGAGCTCCATCTCTGCCAGGGGACCACCAGAGGATGTTCCTCCTAGAAGATGTGTGGCCTTTCCTATGTAAGGAATACAAAGTGTCACAGCCTTTATTTGATGAAAAAAATACCAGTCTATTCCCTATTATAGCAAATAATCTTTGAAGAAGAGGCAATATTGTCTTTACCTAAATACACACACACACATATATAAAAGAAAAAGAAAGTATCTCACACTGGGAATAAGTACCTAGAGGTCTTTCATTATTAATGGTAAAACAACTGGCACCTTAGTTTGAAGCCTACCACAGAAAAAAAGCAGTGTTTAACACGTAACAAACAAACAAAAAAATCTTGTGTGTATACAGCACTAATTTTTTTTGTAGCAGGATGCACTAATAAGAATCATTAGTAGATTCCTCTAGGAGGGGAATTTAAATACTTTGCTATATGAAAAGCTATATATAAGCTCTGAGTGAAACACCTTTTCCTAATACCCTGAAAAGACCAAGACCATATGCTAGAGACACAAAGGAATAAGAGATATATAAACACCTTTCTACCTTTCTAATTCACCAGCATAAGAAGATCAACAACCTCAAAATATTCATATAATCTCTCTACCGAGACCACCTGTGCACAACTTCCTTTGGCATAGCCAAAAATAGTGACATTATATAAGGGAGTTATTGTAATTATTAGCACCGTTAAAAACTATTTTAGCAAAACAACAAAAAAGAGACCATTCCAACTGAAAAATAGGGAAACATTTTACTCCAAAGAAATTCCTGTAGCTGCACAAGTGCTCTGGGAGTTTAGCAAAAACCTGCTCGGGAGGAAGGGAAA
Source organism: Charadrius vociferus (assembly GCF_000708025.1). Lineage (NCBI taxonomy): Eukaryota > Metazoa > Chordata > Aves > Charadriiformes > Charadriidae > Charadrius > Charadrius vociferus. Next base: position 114,722 of record NW_009648640.1, read on the forward strand.
GGCAGGTCTGGCAGGAAAACAGCAATGCTGAAGACACACAGCTCCGTTCTGGCCAACGTGAGACAATCCACGTAGCAATTGTTGAAACCATCTCAGAATATTTCCGCATCAGGAAAATGACAATGCTGGAAGTGTTCTGGGAGTGTCGGAAGATCAGAAGGAGAATGCACAGGTTTGGAGCTAGGTTTATATTCTAAAAATTCTCAAAAGTTATTTCCATTTTTCTACTGGTGACCAGTGCATGTGCACTTTCATCCTCCCATCTACCATATCCTGACCTTGGAGAGATGGATCAGAATCGTGCCGTTTCCATCAGAGCTCAGGTCTCCTGTGCGCAGCACATTGGGACCGCGCACGCAGCGCGACCAAACACATACACGTAAGGTGCCACAGAAACAGAAAGCTCAACCTTTTGCCTCATAAGTCATCTCTTTCAAAGTGATCTAAGAACGCTACAACCTTTGAGCAGCACAGCACATTTTAGACACTACAGAACCACTCTGAGCTGTCAGCATATTTCCAACAGATTGATGACTTTGAAGACCTCCAGTGTAGAGGGTAATGTTAAGGATCTGCAGTTACTCAGCTAAAGTTGAGATGAGGGATGCCTTCTTTCCAGTCTTGGTTATTGAATTTGAAAACCCTCATAGGTTTTGCTGTCAGAGTTGTTGCTTAAAACAGACTATTATAGGAATGAGTTAAAAAGGAATGACTGGAAAAAGTTCAAAGGAAAACGAAGATGTATCTTCATCTTTTTCAGGTTAACGCAGTGACAAAAAAAATAGACTTTCACAATAAAGTAAAAAAATAATCATTGTGTTAGATTCTTGTCCTTAGAATAGCTTTTTTTTACAGCAAAAAACTCCTTATGTAGAAGTAATGTCAGGGCCAACACATTTTATTGTACAAAAGTTTACCATAAGCAGAGGCTCACCGTGACCTAAAATGCAACTTACATATTGTATTTCACTGATTTTGTTCTATTTCACAATGAGTCGCCTTCAACACCCAACACAAAATACTAAAGATAGAAAGTAGACTGTAAATAAATGCCAAGGCAAAAAAAAACATTAGAAACCAGAGGAATAAAAAAAAATAAATAAAGATTTTCTAACTTGTTACATTTAAAAGGAAAAGAACTATAGCTCTACCATTCTAATTCTTTCTCGTTTTCTGCATAAAAACATTCTGAAGTAAGATATTATACTAACCATCTGCCTTCCCAGTCCCTCACATTCCTTCACTTACACACCTACAACTCCATGAACTAATCACCCTGTCAATTTGGCCTTCGTTGTTCAAGGTATCTTCATGTAATCAGCACTCTGTGAAATGTCTGCTAGAGTTCAATGAGTGTAAAATGGCAAAAATGTGAAATGGAGCATATAAGAAATACTGGAATAGCTAACAAATGTAACGCTTAGGCGGTGAAGCTGGCTGTACATCTGGAAGTTTGGGAGAAACCTAGTCCTAAGAAATAACATAGTACTGAATAAGTATCTCTCTAGAGAGTGGTTTCATTGCAGTAGAAAACTACATATTTGTTAAACATAAATAACGAGTACTATTTTTATTAAGTATCAAGAAGGAAGCCAAAATAGCCTAGTATAGGGTGAACGGAAACCTTCTCACTAAAAGGAATAGTTTGAAAAATGCTTTTTCTATTGAACTTTCATCTGTGACCTGAAATTGAGGGTTGTCATATCATTCTGACATCACCTACTGGGACATCCATGGGAAAAGCAGGACTTTGGGAATCTTATTGAGAATTAAGCACTTAAATTTCTCCTTCAGAGGCATTTGCCTTTGCAAAAGAAAGCTGTCTTTCTTTTCTTCCAGCCTCTTGGAGATATTTCATTTCTTCACCTCTAATCAAGCTTCTGGTACCTTTTATGAAATCACCAGCAGGATTTTGGATAGTTCCAGCTGGAGCATTCATTATCTGCAAAATGGGCTCATAAATTCATGAAGTGATATAGTGCTCTGACATCCCTCTTTTCCTCTCCAGCCCTATCTGGAGGACAGCCCACCCCTGCCCACAGAGGGTGGTCAGGCACGCTCCTGGCAGATGGCTGATGTGGTCAATGCCCACCACTTACCCAAGACATTTTGCAGAGCTTTTACTTCTTCAGTGCAACACTGGTGTGCAACTTCACATCTAGAAAAGGCAAAGCTGCTCACCAGGGTTTTTTTCACTGATCTTCATATGACAATGCAATATTTAACGAATCAATCAATGTAAAGTCTCTAGGCAGGAGGGTTCTAAACGTACTGTCATAAGTAGGCATTTAATTTTGATTTACTGAGGTAGTTATTGCCTATTAATAGGATAACATTATGAAAGCTGAGTACGTGTATGTCAGTTATACGTTAATTAGTTTGTATAGTAAGAGATACTAAATAGCACTAGAAGCTGCTTACACATCCCTTGAATAAATATAATTGCAAGGAAATAAGTTCAGGAGCATATTCTCCTATATGGGTAACCATTCATTTGAAAAACAAATGGTCCTGGTAAGGTCCTTAGACAAAAAAAATATTTCTGGAATTCACATAAAGAGTAGATATATGATAAAACTGCACACAAACAAATCTCAAGTGTTTTTTTGTTTTTTGTTTTTATCATGAGAGTCAGAAGTTAGCTTTGTTCAGAATTAGCCATATGTTATGGCTGTGATTTAGGAACAGTCTGGTTGTAAAGATGGATATCCTATGTGAAAGCAGGATCACATCAGGAATTTCTAATTTCCGATAACTTTTAGTAGCCTCTAAATATTTTCACTTCGTGTTCAAATGCTTCTCCAGAATATTCTCTGGATGCAGGACAGATGGAAACCTCAACATTGTCAGTATTTAACCTGCCTTCTACTCTCACCAGCCACCCCACACTGCTGCTGCAGCAGGGAAACAGCCTGAGACTCACGGATTCAGGCCCAGTGATGAGATGTGCACTTGCTCACTGCAGCCACATGAGCTCGCCTGGCTTTGCCCACCACTCTGGTTTATGTTCCCTCTCCAGCATGGGCTAAAATAATCATTCTTAATTTGGCAATAGTTTTGCAAATGGCCTTTGGAAATTTGACTTATGCAAAAATATTATTTCTTAGAAGGTAATCACATATTTGCACTGAACCATCATGTTTAAAGTATTTCTTAATCCCAAGGGCTAATTTCAATGATTTTCCTGGTGATACCCTAGTGTAACATAGTGAAGACTCCGTGAAAGGACAGCCATCCTGCCCGGTCAGTGTCAGGCCTCTTCCAACATCTCCTCACCAGCCAGCCCGTCGGTCGGGGAGAAAGTCAGCACCTCTCAATGCACACACATCTTGGAGTATATAAAAACAAGTAATAGTCTGTGTCATATGGTGACAAATACAGTTCAAAGTAACATTATCACTTGTTCTCATGGTGATAATTAATCTCATCATCATTACCATAATGAGAAACCATGTTCAGAAAATGCTGATTGAAAAACTCCCATATAAAAAATACAAGTCATTCACTGCCCTATCAACCTCACTGATTCTTACATTTGCTGTTGATTAGCACACAGTCTTCCAAATAATTTTTATACCCCAATCCAAATTTTTCTAGTGTTCTTATGTTTCACTTCATGATTTTTTAAAATGTTCCATTCTAGTATGAAGTGCTACGATTGCACTTTTGTTCATTAATTTATGATGGATCTTTAATCAGAATCTTTTCCTGATTTTTCTCTGCTCCCTGTGCTGTGGTGACAAAGACAGAGAGAGAAAGAAGTTCAGAGATATATAAATAAAAAAGTGTGAGGGAAGGAGAGGAGAGGAGAGGAGAGGAGAGGAGAGGAGAGGAGAGGAGAGGAGAAGGGAAGGGAAGGGAAGGGAAGGGAAGGGGACTCATGCAAATACTGAGACTGGCCAGATATACGTTTGACACTTTATTTCTGTAAAGAAATAGTAAGGAGTTTTAGAAAGAAGGACACATGAAGAAGTGGTAAGAACTGCAGACGGTCTGTACCATGTATCCCAGCAAAGGCCAGGGGCATAGGCACATACTGGTCATTCCGTCCTGTTACAGACCAACCAAGGTGGCAGTCCTCAGATTTGAGACAGCTTTGTTTGCAGGTGGCTGGGGTGCCCGCTATCATTTCCTAATGGCATTTAAATAATCTTTTATTTACATAGTCCTTTCTTTCTTAAGTGTTTTGGTTGCAATATACGTTGGGACATCAGGCATACAGAAAAGAGACAGGGGTGCAACACTGTATCGCAAGGTGTTGGCAGAGGCTCCAGGTCTGTCGAAAGCACCAGCAAACAGGCAGCTGTGTGCACAACAGCACCATCGACTCCAGTGAGGAAGGGAAGGGAAGGGAAGGGAAGAGGAGAAGAGAAGAGAAGAGAAGAGAAGAGAAGAGAAGAGAAGAGAAGAGAAGAGAAGAGAAGAGAAGAGAAGAGAAGAGAAGGCAAAGCATAAAAAGCACAGAAAAGCAAACAAAAGAAAAAAGAAAAAACGAGCTTCAGTCTATGAATTGCCATAACTATAAAAAAGGCATGTTTTTAGGCAGTGAATTGGTGTGATGCCATGGGCTGGCCCCTTGTTTCCAGCCCTGCCCCTTCCCACCAGGCAGAAGTTCAGAGCCTGCCAGCAGCTGCCAAGAATTCCTCGAACATAAGCGACCTGGGGCCCCTGAGAACTGAAAACATCCCCTGGAGCCTCCCCTGTGCTGGGCTGGAGTCAGACGTGGCTTAGGGACACGCTGGCATGGGACACAGGCTGGAAGACTTGGAGACGGAGCACTCAAGCCAATGTCAGTGCTTGGACACCTCCGCCATCTCCATGCATCTGCCAGGCTCAGCCATGCAGAGGGCTGCGAAGGCAATTAAAAGCACTTCAGCTCTTTACTGCAATTTTGAAATGCAATGCAGACTCTCATTTCAACTTTTCATACTTCTTGCTGTATTAACAGTCTGAACCCAATAAATAATCCAAGCCTATCACACATGGACTACTCTTCAGCAAGGCTGATAAGGCAAATATAAACTACATTAGAGAAGCATCACATTTTTACAGGCATCACATTTTTCTCTAGTTTTAAGCTCATAATTAGACAGTGTAAACATAACATGAGGTGTCTGAACTCACAGGAAATTATACGCCACTGGGAATATGGCCCAATTTATATTTGGCCATACGTACAGATGAAAATCAACGTAATACTATACAGAGGTACTTTTAAAAATCCTGCAGATGAAGAATGTTCCTGAAAGACGTGCTGCATATAGAGTATACCTATATTCTATAGCATTATATCTATACAGAATAACCTGATACTGGTTGAAATTACAGGGTTGCACTGTAAACAAAGGTAGACCAGTTGATCAGAATGGCCTCTTCTGGCATTTTATCTGTTCTGAATACATGAATTCATTCACAGCATGGCTGTATACATATGCACAATCATTATGTGACAAATTAAAAAGGGGCACATAATAAGCTTAAGTCATCATAAATCATATAATAAACATCTGAATGAGAAAATTTAATAAACGATATGTTTCCACAACAACTTCATCCCCTTCCATTAAATCCATATCCCCCTAGGACTTGTTCTAATATTCTCAATTCCTAAGTACACATCATCTATTAAAAGAAGAAAAAAAAAAAAAAAAAACCACAACACCCTGCCAGGATATGTTTTCTTCCTTTCACTTTTTGCTCTGGCATTTTCTTTTCTGTGGCCAGTATCCAGCCTCCCGTTTGTGGCTATTTTGGATGGAAAATCGTTCCCTGCTGCATGAAAACTTCCTTCATTTTAAAAATGCTTGTAACCTGCATCAGCAAGAAACGAAGTGAATGGGTGAATAGGATAGTCACGGGGAAAGACCTCCTTGTAGACTGGTACTATGCCTTCTTGAGGGCAACAACAGGGACTGACGTTTCTTGCCTTTTACACTGAATTTTTGGCCAACAAAACAGGTTGAGTTTCCTTTGGCATGAGCAGAAACTCCAGCCTCAGCCCAACAAGCTTCTCCTACAGTAACTGATGCACATATTGCAAAAACAATGCAGCAAACTCTGTGTTTGCTAGGAAGACACCTTTTCTAGGTTTACAGTTTTCTAGTACATGTTTCCCAGAAAATTTTCCTTTAGAAAGAAAATTAATGTTTCTTTAATCTAGAGAACACACTGGGATTTAGACCATCTTCTTCACAGCACTCCAATGTGACTTTGGACAAATCGCTTTTAATCCCACGTTGCCTAGGTGTCAGAATTGATCTTATTTAACAGTTTTGATAATTAATTTGACAGAGAATACTAGTATACCAATTACATTTTTTTCATGACATGAATTTGGAATGCAATGCCAACCCAAAGGAATATCAGACTATAGGTAAATTAAATGATCTGGGAACTGCAATGATAGAAGTAGGATAACGTTTAGTAATACAAAACTGCACGTTGAGGAATTTAGGGGCGAATAATCAGTAGTTTTGCTCACAGCTTTAACTTATTGCTTGGAAATGGAAGAGGAAGGCAAAGATTTCACAATAATATATATCACTGACTATAAACCAGTGATACAAAGCACCCATGAACGCAGATGGTAGGTACATCTTAGGATAGCCAAGGATTAATGTTGTCATTAGAAACAAGAAAATATTCATGCTGTTGTACAAGCCCATGGTAGCACCATGTTGGGATAACCTAGTGCTTCACATTGTTCACACACAGGAGGAAAATTAATCAAAATAAGGAAAAGGGATACTCAGGCAAAAGTCCAGCCTCTCTTAAGTGATGAGGTACCTGCTCTAGCGGGAGGTATCCCTGCCCAGGGCAGTGGGGTTGGAACGAGATGATCTTTAAGGTCCCTTCCAACCTAAACCATTCTATGAGTCTATGAGAATAATAAAAAGTCATTCATTTAGCCCAGTAAGATGAATGAAGGCTGGGGTTAAGACTACTTTAAATCACTAGACAATGCTGGTGCAAATATGAACAGAGATTCACTCGCTACAGATAAATTCGGACTACTAGAAGAATATGTCTAAATAACATCTTCAGGCAGGAGAGAGGTTCTCCCATAGTAGGCAAAAAAATGACCTGACTTTAAATTAGAGTTTGGTTACTTTATGAACCCAATTCCGTCATATGTTTGCCTGGAAAAGTTGAGGACTGAATCTGATAGCCCATGCTGTCACTTCAAATATGTTGAGTATTTCTAGTCTATTCAATGACATTGGAGCCGAAAGCCTGACATCCTTAGAGCCGCTTGAAAATCCCAGGCAGAAACAAAAGATGTGACTGCAGGAGTTGAGTGTATTGGTTTTATTACCACTAGTCTGAATTGGATCTGTCACCCAGGAGAGACATCTACATTTCATATGTATCCTCATAAAGTACGATTATAGCTCTTCACATCTCTATAAATAGAGACGCATCATAGATATCACATACATACACCCATATACGTTACAGGTATGCACGTCCTCACTACAGGAATGGACTTTGAAATGATGTGTGTTTGACATTCATAAAGTTATTATCATATTATACAAGAAACATGCGTGTAAAAGAACTTGTTTCTCTATTTCCACTAGTTCTAAATACAAGTTACAGCATGCCTCCATTTTGCTACTCAGCTGAACAACATAAAGAAGCCAAGACATTGAACTAATTTTTCTTATACTAAAACCTTCCATCTTTTGCAACTAATTCGTCTGATTTCCATGATCATAAAGAACTGTATAATATTAAATTATAACAACAGCAATCAAAGGCATGGGGAGCAAGAGGATTCTCGATTGCAGCCCATGCATCACTCAATATCACCACAGAAGAAGAGATTGAAAAGCACATCAATTCACATAACTTCTTCGCTGTGCCCATTGTCTTTTTCAGTTCCTAATGATGCTGAAGTGTCTCCATGATTAAAATTTAAAGGTTTCCCAGTAACCAAGTAATTTGCCCAAAACTCCTTATCTAGCACTCACCATGAAGACTCTGATTTTAATATACCATTAATCAAGCTCCAGCCAAGTTTACTACTGATACTTTCAATTACAGAGGAACTAACTTCATTCTTCTCAGTGTGTCAGTGAGAGACCACTTCCTTGATTAGCCATAGACCCTAAAAACAGATGGATAACAGGGTTGGGTTTGATGCACTTTGCTGAAGGAACTATTTGTTGCCAATTACGAATCAGTAAACAGAATTGGAGCTCTCTGCTACAGGATATACTACAGCCAAATTTTTAGCCATACGTATCCTATTATAATAAAAAACATTAACCGATTTCAAGTTTTACAGTGTAATAGTAATATGAGATTTGATTAAATGTAAATTAATGCAATGGGGAATCTGACAGGCAAGTTCTAAATATCAGCATATTTCACAACACAAACATTTACACAAATGCGCATGATGCGTGCTTAATTTGAGCGTATGAATAGATCCACAATCTTCAATAGGACATCTCACGCTCTAAGTGATGCACGTGCATAAGTGATTGCAGGATCAGTTATCAGAAAATGATCCCCGGTACAATTTATAAGAATTCCAACAGATTGCAAATAGCTATGATTTGTCACACAACATCTGGTCTCTTCTCTCCGCAATCAAATGGACAAATGGAAATAACAATACAGACTGTGAAATCGCAGCTTGTAAAGAACAATTAGAGGGAAACGGACCCATACCTTACCCTGCCAGAGTGATGGAATTTGCACAGGACTGTCTGGCTCAACTAACAAAGAGTCAGCATTTGTTTGAGCTTGAGTGTGATTTCCACAAGAGCAAGGATTTAGCACCGAAGTTATTCCCCCAGCTACAGCCAACACTTCAGGAAAGCTTCTGGCAAACCAGGATTGGAGGTCCTGTTAGTGCCCCAGCAAGTCCCAAGAGCTTTACCTGTTCTGCAGTACCGACCTGCTGCGTGGCAGCAGCGACAGCATATCTTCATCGTGTCGAGACAGGTGAGGAGGAGAAGTGGCCAGACAAAATTGTGAGGTTTTACTTAAATACATCAGTAAGTTCATTCCAACGCATTTGGTCCTGAATGTAACAGGGCATTAGGTAATGATTTTTTTTTTTTCTTCAACTCAAGCATGTTACAGCACTTCCAGTTACATTGCAAAATTGCAAGAACTGTCTCAACAGTGACATAGAAGGGACTGGTAGAAATTAACTTGGCTGTGATGCCACGAGCATATCGTAAAAGCCACGTGATAGTAACATTTTGGAATATCCCTCACAAAGCTCAGATTTATGCAATACAATTTAGACCAAAAGGATATATAAAATTTTTGAGAAAAAAAAAATATATTAAGAGAGTACATACTCTAAAACAACAACAACAAATGAGATAGATTTTCATTCACGGCATTCTCAGCCTTAGTTGAATAAAAGTTTTAGCTCATACGCGTGTTGTGAGCTACTTGAAGACAAACCTCAGCATCTCTTTAGGTTAAGGCTGCAGCGTACAGGTGGAAGCCTGTTTTACTAAGAGGAGAGACATTTAGGTAAGATAACAGACTTCCTTTAGAATAAAGTTCAAAGAAACCAAAGATTTTAGTGTTTTTTATTCAGAGAATGAGCAAATCTGCTCCTTTGGAGTGCCCAACCTCACCACAGACGTCCTCTCAAAAGCAACCCATCACAGCTTTGCCAGCAGTCAAGAAAAAATGACATTTAGGCAAGAACTTAACTTTTTTGGTATCCATCCAAAACAAAGTGCCCAAATTTCTACCACTAACTCTTCTTCTAGATTTTTTTTTCTCCAACAATAACCAAGAGGGTAAAGTGCAATAGATAAGCCACACACACGCACACAAAAAATCACTATGATTTTTCCTGAAGTTGTACTTTATCCCAAACATAGTAATACCTTTTTGTAAGATTTACAATGTTAACCAATTCTTTTCTGTCAACTAGCAATTTTTTTGGCAGATCCCTTTTGCATGATTCATGAAGGACCAGTAAAAGGCTAATTGTTCAAATTAATTTGCGTAAATGACTAAGCAAGAGATAACAAAATTACATCTGCACTTGTTTGGCAAAGATTCAATAGCAGCGGCCCTGTACTGCCAGCTGCTTCCAGACAACACTCTTGCAGAAATTAAAAGCTACAAATATTAATTAATACACTTTTTTGGTACGTTAATTTGCACTGAAAGGTTCCGGAGTACAAAACTGCTGAGAAGATGAACCATGATAATTAGAATTAATGGGATGGATGCATGTTTTTTGCAGCTGAAGTTTTAAAAACCCATGAATGGAACTGGGAACTTGGAACTGACATTCTCATAAATCTCTATGATAATGCCGCTATTAGTATTAGAAGGATTAAGTACTGTGGCTCCAGCGTTATCCATCACATGACACGTTGTATCCCATCTGTCACTGCAGCAGCTAAGACATGATAGCTGTCCTTGAGGAAGCTGTATGAAAAGCTTTGGGAATTCAAGGAATTGTGGTGCTGAGTGTCGGGCTACAAAATGAATAGCGCAAACCTCTGACTCTCAAACAGAAATAATGGCCGGTGCTCTGTACTTGTCAGCTTAGTGCTTTAACAAATACTCCGACTATGGTATCTGTATTTAAGTTAAGTTAAGCAGTCTGAATTATAGATAAATCAGGCAGGGAAAAAGAACAGTCAAATGTCGCAGATTTTTATCTTTAACTCATTTCTGTCTTTGTAGGTTGGATGTCTCTGGAACTGTTTTTACTGATGTTCACCCCATTAATTTTGCATATTTTAGGGCAGCGAGCACCACTGGAGCACTACTCAGCGTGTTGAAATAACAATGAATTTTTACATGAAATCACTAATGAGACCATTTACCTACTTCACAAGGTTATCTGCACATTACCATGATGCAAATCCCCTTCTGCATGGAAATGCTGTCATGAGACAATGATATTTTAGATACGTTCTATCTTAAAACTTTGCCTGTGAAATTAACTTTAAATTTTGTCTTAGAGCTTTCCGGACTTTTGAAAAATTATTGCCTTTTTACATTATACAAATCCTTTTGTGGGGACACAGATGCAGCAAGTCTATGCTACCTATTTTACTAATTAATTTTTCAATGATAAGAAAAGTCATAGAAAAGGAACTTTCAAGATTTCACAGGTAAGAAATCCTTAAATGGCACTTTTACTTCTATTTTTAGTGATACCTGTGTACACGTGTAATGTAGCTGGTGTGAAAGGCTGAAGCAGAAGGCAGGTTTAAGAAAGACCAGATGGTGGAGAGGCAATGGAGACCGAAGAGCAGCTTCCTCACCCTGTTCACGCAAAAAGCCACACCGGGGTGTTCAAAGCTGGCCCAAGCAGGCAAAGCCCCCCCCCCCAATAAAGCCTGCGCTAATTAACATATACTAGAGAGTAGGCTGCCACGCTCCATCCAGAATGTGTTGCCCCTGGGTAGACTGGTAGAAAAAAATACCCATCAAATTTATGCTTTCAAAACTTCTCAGACTCCCAGAACATTAATTTACCTGCCGAGGCTGACCCTGAAACCCTCTGTCCCTTTATGGGACAATCACAGCTGCATTCAATCCATTCAGATATAGATTTTGCAGAACAACAGTATTTATTTTTATTTCCAGTGAAGTTTGTAAAATAATGCCAGCAAAGGCAGATGATCAGCAACATAATTTTATCCCCGTTTTCTAGCATACAATTTTCACGGGCTGCCCATGTTATTATTCCTTTACTCTCATTTTCCTCTTCTACAATAAGTCTGCGTCTACTCGGCTTTTATCCATCTGCATAAGTTTAAAAAAAAAAAACACAACAAACTTGTTATGCCCCATCTCCGATGACATCATTGAATAAAATAAAAAAATTATTCTTGACCCTGATCCTCAGCATCGGGGCTGTTAATATTGTGCAGTCAGACTGCTCACAATCTCACAGCCCACAAAGTCAGCGCAAATCTTTCCGTCTCTGGGCAGCGGATCAAACCCAGAGCACATCAGTGAGGGCTGCTGCTGACTGCTCCTTTCTTCCTCCCCAAACACAGGTTTTCAGCGCCCCATCCAGCAGAAAAGCCTGAAAATCACAAGGTCTACGCGTCTTTTATAGCTTATCTGTACAATAATAATAAAAATAGATTATAATTGATTAAGTATTGTGAATTACAGAGTATGTAAATACTTTTTCCTCACCGATGGTGTTTGATTTACAGTCCAAAGTATTCGGCTGTGTGGGTAGCAACCACTGAACCTCAGAAATTAATATCTTTCTTCACTCTGAAGAGGCAAATGTTTACCCCTACACAGAGATGTGAGACAAAAGGTCTCCGTCGGCATACAGCTGCCGCATGGAGTAAACTATTCAAAGGGGGTTTTGAGGCAAGTAATATCAGTGATTAAAGAGAAAACTGAATAAGCTCATGAACCGCAACACAACAGATAACAGAAGAAAAAAGGAGCACGGCTAAAACAGAGTGCAACACAAAATCACTTCCTAAATTGTTACATGTAAAAGAAAATGCCGGGGGGGTGGTGGGGGTGGTGGATAAAATCAACAACATTTTGCATTTCTGCAGTAGTTCCCACCCAGAAAATCCAAAGCACTTTATTGATGCTTCTGTGGGTTACGATCTTTAAAATCCCAGCAGGTTAACCATTACCAGTACCGTTTTGCAGACTGGGAAAAGAAGCCCAAAGGGGATAAACAACTTGCCCAGAGCAGAGGAAAATTCAGCTGCAAAGGGCGGCAGTGTCCCGGCTGGGCTGCGATGCCGCCCGGGATGCTGGTCTCAGCGCTGGTCCAGAACCCTCCCAGGGTGGTACCCACCGGGCAGGAACGACCTGGGCACAGGGTTTTTTTTCTTCACATTACAGCATGTGCAATTGGAGACAGTGCCAAAGATCACCCTGAGCAATAAGTAGTTTGGTGCCCAGGGAATTTCTCTGAAATATAATTATCACCTCTATGCTGTCTCATTAAAGCCAAGAGTAACTGTGGTGACTATTTGATACCAGTTCTTCTAAAGTGGATTTTGCTCTTTCTCTCCAGCTTCAATCAGTGTACTGGACCTGATGAAACTTTACAAAATAGACATATGTTTTTGGCAAAATTTTGGCTTTTTTTCATGATGCTGTTTATTTTTTACTTGCACCTGCATCTTAAAATAAATTCTTGTCCATTTCTGACGCTAAAGTTCATACTGAGAGCAACTTGAAGATGAGGAGCTTAATTATTAATTAAATGAACTTCCTTTAGGCTGTAATAATAAGCCAGCATTACTGAAAAAATGTACTTAGATTTGCATTTATGGGTCTTTACTGAAACCATTTTCTTCCCTTGAGATAATCCTTTCTTCTTCCGTCTCACCAGTCTTACGTCCCAGTACAGGGCATCAAAATTGTCACTATCACTCTTAGTCTGCTTGACGCAGAAGTTTGTTAAAATGCCACAAAATGGCACTAATCTGTACATTTGCTACAGCAAAAAGAAAGGCAATGTAGATCTTAAATACAAGGCTCTCTGTGACTCAGGTAGTCCCTATGTTCTTCCAATAGCATCCTTTAGACCTAACTTCTCACGAAGACGTAAGGAATATTAGACGTTTCCAGCAATCTAATGGCAGACAGGAGGCAGCTGTCACCCAAAACTAGGGGAATTTGTGCCACAGGCAGGTAGGAAATAAGTTGCAGCAGTCAGTGAGAACAGTACACCTAACTACTGCCTCACATCCACTGCCCGCAGATGCTGCTGAGATTTTGTACAGGTGGATGAACGAGTTTTGTGGAAGAGGTTGATGGGTCTCTTCTTCTCAGCAGATTTTTCGGGAATTCCAAAACACAGGCACTAATAGGACATTTCTTTAAAATGCAAAAGCACATGTAAAAAATAAACTGTAGGTCTACGGTGCCTATTTTATAGAGTTTAATGTCAAGAAAAATATTCTAACACACCAATTGAAAAATCCAGATCACGCCCAGTGATCTGTGATAAAGAGGTTTAGCCAGTGTTAGGCATTGTCTCTCCAGCATCACCCCATACAAGACAGCAATGGAGTAACTCCTGAGTAACTCTTTTATGTTGGACCTTGGCGCTTCCAGCTCATAACTCTTGCAGATTGACGAGAATAAAACATCTATTTCTGAGATTTCAGTTTCTCCAAACTGGTCTTGTCTGGGATACTCTGCAATACCTTTCGGTATGGGTTGGTTGCCCGTGGGAACACATGTCTAAGTTCACATTGACTGCTAGAGAGAAGGCAAAACTGAAAAAGAAGTTGTGTTCCAGCAAAATAAAGAGTTAAATTCTTCATAATAAATAAAATATTCATTAGACACATGAAAAAAAAACAAACAACCAAACCAAAAATGATTAAATCAAACACGGCAGAATTAGAATATCCTCGGCACCCATCTCATTTCAGATAAGTCTCTTGCCAACTCTTAGAAGCAGCTCCTGGTGACAAAGGGATTCTTTTAACTTAAGACTGAATGCAGAAAAGGAGAATTCTGATAAGGACAATAGGAAGGATCTTGGAAGAGCCCATTTATACTCTTCCAATGGAAGGCCTTAGTTGTGCTTTACCTTTGCCTGAGCAGGTTGGCCTCCACGGAGGACTAATGCAGCACGTGCAGATTTGTTTGAGGACAACTTCCCTGTGGACATGACAGGGAACCCTCCCAGGGCTGCTTTTCTTTACTCACATTCTTTTATTTACCCCTTAGGAAGTCCAATGAATTATAACATACTAACCTGCAAACATACACCACAGCTGTGTTTCCCCCTATTCCTGTCACGCAGCAGTGCCTGTCTTTGCTGGTTTACCAGGGTTTTATGGAGAATCCCAGTGACCCTATAATATGCCCTGTTTGCTGTCGCTGTCCCTGAGCCACAGACTATAAATAGGAGCAGGTAGCACTTGCAGTATATCGCACACTGTTAACCAAAGCATTTGCAACTACTCATACAAAGTCCGGTTTTGGCGTCCAAGTGAAGGCTTCAGGATGGAATTTTTAAACTAATAAGGGATAGTTACTCTTTCATAACACTTTAGTGCAAACATCTCTGTATCTAATATGTTGCTTCTAATTTCCTCATCGGTTATTCAAAAAAAGCAACCCTACCTCACCTAGCAATAAATGAGTGTTCAGAGTTAACGGACTTAACCAGCACTATGCCCATCAGCACTCGCATCCCCTCTGTAACCATCATTTGCGTAGGCATTTCTTTTTGTTTTATTTTCGTTTCCACGTTTCCCCCTAAATGCCCCTGCCGTGCTTTGCGTATTTGGGTCGCTACTGTCACAAAAACAAGAGCAAAAAAGTACCAGACCCGCAGCTGTAGAAAATGAAGTCCTCTGTTTCTACGCAGAACAGATGAGATGTAACATGTATATCAGGCGGGCTGCCTTCATCCCAGCAGCTTACACCGCATCAGCACTGTTCTGCAGGACCATGCCAGAGGGTGGCGAGGAAGAAATGATTTATATTTGTGCATCAGACATCCTAATTCCCTCATGCACAGTTTCAATAGAAAGAGACACCAAGAGCTTTAGAAATGTGTGGCTAATTATACATCTCATCAAATGCTCAACACTTATACTCACGATAAGCACAAAGCACTTGTCTACTCCACCACCTATCCCCTTCCTGGGTTGTCCTTTTTAATGGTCTCTTATGTAAAGAGAGTTGGCCGCTTAAATATCTGAAGTCTGCCAGTTTAAAAGATTTAAAGTATTTTTAAAATGCAGAATAGATTTTTTTTTTGTGCTCTTATCATTCAAGAAAACCTTCACTGATGCTTTTTTTTAATTAAAAAAATCCCTTTGGGCTATGAATGCCAAGTTTTAGCCCAGAGGGAATTTTTATTGCAGATATAAACCCCTGGAAATCAGAGTATGTATACATATACTACAGAGCCTGATAAACCCTTGACTGTGACACTGCTACTGAGGGCTGCTATAATATCTGATGACAAAACTGACAGATTACTTCTGATGAGAATGTGGAACCCTTTTTGTTTTTAACTTGACCCTGAAGACATGTCATAACATTTGTAATATCTGCAATAAAGTGTCAACTATACTGCTGTAAGACTGCTGGAGCTTGGAGTTAAGCATTCAGTTTAGTGCTCCTACAGCTTTCAATTTAAAATAAAAAAAGACTCTTAATTTCCTTTTGGACAGTCCAAACCTAGTATAACTACACTAATTTGTCTTGGCAAATATGAAGCAGTAGTGGGGAACATGACTACTGGAAAAGAAATCCAGGGCAATAGACAAAACAGAATAAAATAAACCTATCAATCGTCTCTACATAAATTCAAGATTTACAGTTCAGTAGAAATAATCTTAAGAAGGGATTGCAATAAAGTGAGTGTCAACGACCACCTCAGTAGCAGGGCTAACTTGATTTCAGTTGGCGGCAAACTAAAATTTTACTCTAACCTCCAAGCTACGCAAGGTTCATGAAGTATTTTAAGACTGTTTCAAGAAGGATAAAAACGTCAATAATGTCTCCCGTTCCCTGTAGTCAGGCGCGCTGCTTTGGGGCCCAGTCATTCAATTAGGGAAATGGATCCTCCTGGGCTGGTGTCCCCAGCCCCGTATCTCCCATGCATCGTTGTGTCCTGCTGTTGAACCACATTAGTCATAAGGACCATAAAAAGCTTGATCTTGCCATTGATATAATATCTGCTCTTCGACTCGGAGGTGGTATTTCTAAAGATGCTCCATGCAGACTGGAACAGAGAAGCCCCGCTTCTCTGATAAACTTGTCCCAAAATTAATAGCTTGATATAAAAGTAAGCACCAGGCGCAAGTCCGTGAAAGACAATATTTTGCTGCCACTAACAAGGGCTGATTTCTTTGTCTACGTGTACAATATAGTAAAACTAAGCTTTATTTCCCAAGAGATGAAATACTTCATTTATTTGTGTAACTTCCTCAGACTTTATATTCTTGTGCATTTCAGGACTTCAGTAGTTGCCTTCTTGTAATATTTCAGCTTTTAAGCTGTTTTCTTGCCTCACTGAACTCACATAAGATACATCTGAAAGCTTTAGTACAAATTTACTTCGAATAAAGTCTTCAATTCATTTTCATGGCACCAAAAAGACAGCTTTAATAACTGCAATGACAAATAAACTGGAAATCATTCCAGGCCTTTTCACTTAACTGACAAGTAGAACGCTCTCATAATGAGCCGCAGGTTTTACGTTTTCTCTTTGACCATAATAGCTTCATTTAAGAGCGTCAGACCCTGACACTTCATCATTTATCTACATTATTTCTCATCTTCTTTCAAATAAATTATGGAATACTAGACTGAGCACATAAAAACAAAGTGACTTGTTATCTGTAAACAGCAAGATAAATTGTCCAGAAGTTCCTCATTTAGTTCCCTTTAAATTTAAGGGCAAGTTATTGGTTGTACCTTTTTTTTTCTATCCCAATTTTTTGCATTTTTTTACAGCCATCTTATTCTGTTGCCAGTGGCCTTTGTGCAGCCATCCAAAGCCTGATGATAGTGCAGAAGGCATAAAATAATTCCATTATCCCAAGGTTGGACAGGGTAGTACAGAAAAGAAAAAATCTTGAAAAAAATCAAATAAACAACTTACATGGATATTTCTCTCCATCTGTAAAATTCCTCGTCCATAATACATCTTGTCATACTAGCAAATGTGACACATCCAAAGTAATGAACAGTGGATCTGTAACTGTCCTCGCCTTTAGAAAGATAGCTCAGATATTTACCATCAGCAAAGCCCCCCTTCCCCGCTGAAACACATTAATTCTTGTCTTAGAGCGGTGTTGAACACTTGGAGTTCACATTTATTTTATTTTAAAATCTTATTGTCTGAAACACAATTAGCAACACTGCATTTACATTTTAATTATTAGTGACAGACGAAATTAAGAGAGGTTCAGTTTAATAATACTGCGCGTTTCCACCACGCCTCCCCCTGTGACAAATCACCGAGCACGTCTACCCGATGTCCCGGGGTGCGGAGACCCCCCCGGCCCCTGAGCCAAGTTCTGAACCAAAATCAGTAAAGCCACACCAGTGGACTTAAACAGCCATCAGCACGTTTAATCCTGCCAAGAGAGGGATTTTCTGGGAGCCTGGTTAGACTATTCCTGTTTTAGAGACAGGGAAATAGAGACACGGCATGGCTGTAGTAGGATTTCAATGGCCAAACCCAATAACCTCAGTTTCAACTATAGATTTTAAGCCCTATATCTCACGACAAAATAAAAAAGAGAAAAGCCAAAACTAGGTAGCACTCCTTTTCAGAATTGTCCTTCTTTTTACTGTGATGGATTTCCTTAAAAAGTAGAACAAATCTATGACGAGACTTTGTCAATAGACTCTCTGTGTTTTCCTCATCCCGAGAGAGATTCTGTCTCTCACCACCATCCTTGAGAAAACACAGAGCTGAAAAGAGCCTCAAAAACTCAAATCACTGCAAAGGACACCTCACCCAAGCGACCCAGCTTGGCTTGAACTTTGAGTTTTGGTGGCAATTTTAGACGGAGTTTTCTTTGACCAGTGCACTGCACCACCACCCTGGTCGAGACACGGGGACATTTCCCGGCATAGAGGAAACAGTCCCAAGCTTTGCGTGGTGCTCAGGTTTGGTAGCAAACCAAACAGTGAAATCACAAGTTTTATTAACAGGCTGGTGTGCAATTCATGCATGAGTCGCGTTGCATCCACAGTGCAGAAAGACACCTACACATCGCTGCCACTCTCACCCTGGACCAATGGAAGTCCACCCATCCTCATTGCCAACCCCACAGACATAACCAGCTTTGCAGAAGAAAACGGTAGGGTCAGAGAAGGACTTCCCATAGGATTCCTCAGCATGTTTAAGGCTAGACCTTGACCGGTTTGATTTTCCACGTAATTTTTCTTTCAAGCTCTTCCTTCCTCTCTCTTCTCCAAGCCCCGGGTGCTGGCACTGTGGGCACACAGCCATCTTGCAATTCAATCATGTTATCTGTGCAGTGCAGGCAACAATCAAATAAAGACAAAAATAAGAGTTTAAGCCGAGGTTCCCATCAGTTGCAATTCCATATACATAACATTTTAATTATATCTCATCTCCAGTGTAATAGTTAGAGATGCCATTTGATACAGCTTTTTTTTTTTTATTTGAAAAATTAAATCTAACTAAATTAGCAAAAATAAAGTAGTAAAAGTTAATTGGGAATTATCTACTCCAAAATAACTCTTACTGGTAAATGCTTTGTGTGGTTATAAAAGGCTGATAAATATAATTGTATTTATGTAATGAGTATCATGTTTAATTTACTGTACTTGGTTGTTATACACCATTTTATGCAGGCCTCGTAAGTGAGCTTCGTATTATTGCTTGTATCGCTTTTAAAAAAAATCACAGATGCAGCACACGGGAAACGTCCAACAGATTTTGAACAAGGTAGCGATTAGCAATTTGTCCAGAGAAATATTCAGGATGATCTGCATCTGCGTGACCTAAAAATAAGAGCGTTTAGTAACACTCTGTTCCCTGATGGTTCATGCCTAAGTGGCTTGACACAACGCGCGGCGGTCTGGCACATGTAGCCTATGGTTTAAGAACTGTGATGTTAATCTCTGAGCTCGCCGTCAGATGGGCAATTACAGCCGAGTGCATGACAATGGAGTAATGCTTGCTCCTGGCAGGGCTGCGCTCTGGAAAAGGGTGAAATTTCATTTTTTGAACTTAATCTTCAGTTAATATGATTTTGGTCAGATGTTTTCACATTCCAGAAAGCACAAGTTCAACCCAGTCGCTGACTTTGTGGGTTTCCCATTTTGCTCTGGTTTAGGAACACCTTTTCCTAAAGGGGGCATTAGGAATGCGCCTTTTCCTAAAGGGGGCATTAGGAATGCCCCTTTTCTGTTACTGTTATTAACAATTATATGCAAAAAAAAAAGCAACAAAGCCTTGGCATAACTCCCCTGGTAATGATCTTTAAAACCGAGCAGCATTATGTCCAACACTGGAGATCTGTACATACTCCATACACGCTCATACAATTTACAATGAAGAAAATACCCCAAAGGAAGGTAAGATTTCTCTTTTATAAAGTTTTTCTTTTTCAGGGTTAATTTGGAGTATGCATCACTAGATGCAACACAAACCAGCCACACGACCCCAAGCAATCAGTGGGAAAATAGCACTCTGAACTGAGAAAAATACACATAGTAACGTGGTTTGCCCAAACAGAAAATTCATATGCAAGTGTCAAGACAAATTTTACCTTAAATATCTATGTTCTGCTCCCTCTGAAGTTCGTGGTAGGAACAGCTTTGCTCTACAGCTTTGCTCAAAGTCATTATCCTTAAATTACTGCCAGGTATGTGTATTTATCTGCCCAGTCACAGAGTTTGCCAAATAAATTCAAATTTCAACATATATCAATACTTATCAAATCTAAGTCATGATGTCTTCCTCTGCTTCAAAGAGTAACGATATTTGTCAGTCCTATAAACTTAATACTTTTAATCATTTTGGTGTTGGCCTTTAGTTTTGAAAATTATCTTCTATTTAACCCATTGACTGCTGGAAACCCTGTACATATGCAGGATATTGGTTCTCATCTCACAAAAGTCTTTAAAGGACACTTGCTTAATCTAAGTCTCCATTCATAAATGAAGAGTTTGGCTTAAATTTTGGCCGCTGTGTTTGCAGGTTCTTGAAGGAGTAACCATCACTTTAAATTCATCCATTTTGTAGACACAACAAGGCTTTTCTCTGCAGGAAACGAAAAAAACCCAAACAGATCTACAGCAAAGACCTATGTGTTCCCACCCAAATCCTCCCAGGTTGACAAATAACAGTATAGAAATACAAAACTTGTAGTAGATTTATCAGTGCTCATCATCATGGCAGTGAGAACACACAGTGAGTTCCCATCAACGGTGTGTGATATATGTAGTAGATTAAGTTTCTTTATTCTGCTAGCACCTATGGACACAGGTGCACACACCTATGCAGTTAAGGACCTGTTTGCATCCTATCCTGCCCTCCAGCCATCATGTGCCACAGCATACCACATCTTGGCAAAAACTCATAATATTATAAAAATAATTAACTTTGGGACTTTAGATTTCCTTTTAAACTGCTGCAGTTCACAAGACAGCTAGAAATCTGAGATTCTCATGCAATTACAGCACTGGGGTCTGAAGACCAGTGTTCAAAATGAATATTGAAAATTCCAAAGAACATGTGGATTTTGGAGCTCTGGCAATGCTGCATTGCTTTTAGGCAATGAGTCCAACCAAAAAAAAAAAAAATCTTCTTTGGATCAAACTGATTGGCAGCAAGTTGGCAGGAATGACTTGTTGATTTTGGAATACCAGAAAATCACCATATACTTTTAATTAAAGAAAGGACATGTTTCTTTCCAACTCCCCCATACCTATTCCAGCTTGGCCTGGTTTCTGTTATTTCTGTTGTGGATACATAGCTGCAAGATTTATTGTATCAGATTAAAAGTAAAGGCTATTAATGTCAGATTCCATAGGGATTTTTTGTTAAGGCTTCTTAGTTTTAGTTTATTTATAAATTATCATCCTGAGGCTTGTAAAAAGGGTTTCCCCCCTCCTCCCTCTTATTCTAGTGACATCGTAATTTATATTGCTGGTATTTCCATAGGAGAAGTCAATTAAGAATTACAATTTGTTTCATTATAACAGGAGCTAAACTGGGGCTGTGCTGCTACACACGAGCTATTAACAGATTTTACACTATTAGAGTGCCAAAAATTCATATATGCTGCACCAAAACCTAAAACAAAAAACCAGTTAAGTCATTTAGCTTCTATGGACCGTGAACGCGACCATGCAGTTTGCGTGACATTTCCCTACCTGCGCCAGGCGAAGGGGCAAAAGCCCAGACTTTGACAAGCACAAACTTCCAAAGGGG
>NW_009648640.1:136639-145841 GCF_000708025.1 Charadrius vociferus
CAGAAATCAGAAAGGTTGCTAAATGCTTTTTATTGTTGTGGGGGACAGAGGTACCTGATTATTGGCTCTCACCCTCTTTAGTGACCCGACCAATGTTTTAAAACATCAGTCTTGTTTCGCTAAAGCTTCTGAACAAGTAATTGTGAGCAAGGTACTATAGCTCCCTAAGCATCCACATGGCTCAATATTATTCTGCCAAGTTTCTGCTTGAGGTTCGGACAGATATTTAGCAGGGACTGGCGCTTGTCACTGCCAACCACAGCCCAACAGAGGGGTTATACTGCGATTTCTAACAGCACAAGACAAAAGATACATAAAGCACTCTTGAGCTAATCTTCCTCTGCCCCCATTTGAGGTGACCTACTCCGATGTCTTAAGTCTTTCATACTTTTTTACCTTCAATTATAAGGTTCTATAAACAGAAAGATACAAAGTCGTGTACTCCTGCACAGATCATAATGTCATAGAACATTATATATATATATAACTAAACTAAACCCCACGAGATGTTCCATATAATCTCATTGGCCCCAAATATTACTTTTCCTGTAACTCAGATTCAGAAAATAGTGTGCTTATGTTCGCCTGACTTTCTGCATCAGCAGACTTGAGCTATTTCACAGTAAAAAATTACTATTTGATATAAACATAAAAGATAATAATTAACCAAGAGCCAAAATTCAATGGATAGAAAGCACTTAGGAAAACAGAGAGGACAGGTCTTGCCCCAGACAGTATGTCCTCTCTTCCAGTTCAGTGCACCAGCACAACCTTGTAACATCATCCAGCTTCACGGGTACCAGCAAAGGCCAGTGAACACGGCGTAATCAGCAAGTGCATCATAATTATAGAAACATCTGTTCCAGATGTTTCTGATGCATTGTGCATCACTATTTTTCACAATAGCCTGCAAAAGTTTACATTTCTTATCCACAGTAGATTGATTATTATTATTATTATTATTTCAAATAAAATTCATTCTCATTAAAGATACTAGATGACAGCTGTAAAGACGGAGAGCCTTCATTTATTACCAGCCAAATAATTTTATAATTGCATCAGCAGTGCAGGTTTTTCTCAATGCTGTAGCAACACACATATTCACAGTGTTATGGAAGACCCCAGTGCGGGAAATTCCAATACGCACGGTGGGACCACCCCGAGGAGCCCTGAAATGGGCACATCAATACACAACTTCACTCAAAATAGCTGAAGTACTGCTGTGGGTTTGGTCATATATTAACTAATGTGGATAACACAGAAATGAACATACCAATTGCCCAAGTTCTAAAGGCAAACCAATGGTTTAAGAGAAAATTATGTCCTTATAAGGTCTTTAGAATCATTTGGAAACACAGCATTTGCAATAAAATGCACCAAACACAAAAAAATACTGATCTTTTCCTTTTTGACACAGTCGTAGGTGCCTTAGACATTGGAATAAGGCAGTGAAAAATAAACCAATTAAGTCATGATGAGCTTGAGAAGGTATGCATGCATTAGTTTCTTTTTCCCTTTTAAAGCTGTCACATTCCTCCTGCTTCTTGTGTTTTTAAACCGTAAAGGATCCCTGTGTTTCCCCGAGACAAAGGATGGGCTCTAAAACTCTGTCTTCTGAAGTGATGAGTTAAAGAACACTGCAGGAGTACTTGCCAAATCATACCACCATTATTAATTCAGGCATGATGAAAGTGTTCATTTTAGCTATAATCATGTAATTCATCAAAATACTACTAGAGCATATCATTCTGAACTATTACACTGATATAGCACCTTATTGCACCTTCACCGAAAGCAGGAAATGTATTTTTTGATGCTTATCTACTGAAAAGCAATTCAGTTTGGGATTTTGGAAGCACTATCTTATGTTACAATGAAAAGGAAATTTCAAACATATTTTCTTGTACTTGTATGATGTTGTTATTATGTATTTGGGTGATTATCTCCAACGATGAAGTTTAAAAATGGTGGAACACTGAAACAGTGTATTTATCCAGTGCTGAGGGAAGGAAAGATTGGGTTATGAATATACAAAGCTATATGAAGCTTAAATGTAGGTTTTGGTCTCATTGCACACTTTTAAAATAGCTTTAGAGGCCAAAATCTGTCTGGCCCAAGAACCTTTCAAAAAAGGGTTCTTTGGAGTTCTTCCAATGACAAACAATACTTGTAAAAAACCTGAATCCCGCGATAAATCTCCGGATGTTAAAAGGAATTGGAGCAGCTGAGCTGAAGATCCCCATCTCATCGTCTCGCGCCGTGATTGCCCTCTCGCTCTGCCTATCTGTCTCTTGCTCGGCGCACACTTTTGTGAACAAGTTGAAATTACAGAGGGGGAGGGAAAAAAAAAAAAAAAAGGATGGAAGGAAAAGTGAAATTAAATAAAGCCCCGCTAAGTACAGACCTCGCTGATTCTTTTCACGAATTAGCCGAGGCGCCTTTGGCACAGAGCTGGCTGGTGCTGCAGCTGTGCAGACTGCCGAGTGACGCACCTAGATAATTTCCAAAAGAACAAAAAGTCGTTAATTGTCCACATCAGGAAAGCTTCATTATTACAGATAGAAAAGCAAAAAGTTACCCGTTCCCACTCTCAGGCGAAATCAAAGAAAACAAGATTAATGCATGCTAAACGCATAACAGGCTACATTTAGAAGAGCTGGCAATGAGCTCCGGTACCCCTTTTTCTCTCCCCTCCTCAGCCCCGGTGTGGGCATCATATATGTGAATAAAAAGCAGAATTTGGGGATTGGAGGAGCATACAACAGATAGATATGCACCTGAGCTTGCCACGCGAAGATGCCTGACAGGTCCCTTTTCCCTTACACAAATTAGATGTCAACCTCTCAAAGGTCGGCTGAGAAGGTCAATCGGGATTTGTAAAAGCATCTTTTCATCTGGAGCAAAATATCCTTAGCGAAGGAATAACATGTAAATTCACGACCAACAGGAAGGCCATGAGCTGAAGGCATATACTTTCACGACACGATAACGAGGTGAAGGACCAGGGCTTGGATGACAGCAGAGGAGGAGAAAGAAATCATTTCTGAATTGCCTCTGTCTATTCCACTAATACAATAAAGCTACAGTGCTCCATCCTCCTTCATCCCCACCACTCCGCGCTGGCACAACAGATACATCAAAATAGACTCAATGCTTTTAGTTGAAAGTGAAAATAGAAAACACAGAGAAAAGAGGCTTTTACTGTAAAGACTGAGGGATGTAACCAGGTTATACACAGGGAGAATTCAGCAATATATTAGAAATTTACCTTTTAGAGTCAGCTGGCAAACGGAGAAATGGTTAGAAATGCTGTTCTAGTGGAAATCTCAATGTTTAAAGAGAAATTTAAAGAAGCCCAGAAATGGACTGAATGAAATGTACAGGGACGGAAATTTAAAAACTTAATCCACAAAATAGAGTGAATTAAAGAGCTCTAAAAAGGTGAACAGCATAAGAAGAGATGCAGCATAAAAAAAAAAAAATATATTGCTATCAGTTGCACCATCATTTGATGGTTATGGCACTGTGCTCTGTGGTTCTGAAGCAAAAATAAAGAAAAAGAATAATACAACCGGATATTTGATGGAAAACATATATTTGTTATAAATAGAGTTCTCTTTTGGGGAGAGAGTTATAAATAGAGTTCTCTTTTGAAGGCTTACAATTTTTTCTGAATATTACATGATGCCCTAAAGCTATAGTAGGCTTTTATTCTTGATACATCAAAACCCAAACCCTTTTCCTTCAGGAAAAGAATAAGGTCTCAGGTCAGTTGTAGGGGGCAGAGATTTGTACAAACTCTCCAAAGAAGATGATTCAATACAAATTAGGCCACTAAGTCAGGACAAACTAATCAGTTCCTTCTGATAATATATATATATGTATGTCCCCAACAGAGATGCTGGCCAGCAAGTGAAATCACAGCTCTGCGGAAAGCAGGTACAACACATGAGCTCTAACAGTGCTCCCAAATTCTGGAAATCAGAACCATACTTACACATCTAACTCCTATTCTCCTCCTCTTCTGTTGTTTTTTTTTGTTTTGTTTTGTTTTGTGTTTCAGTATTTAAGTTTGCTTCCAGAGTGAATGGACTTCAGTGCAAGCGGAGTATGGCCATACAGCGTATAAGTCTCCTCCCCACGACTCTGAAAATAATTCAATTTATTAAGGACGTTTACGAAGTGGCCCGGTCTTACATGTATATATATTAAAGCTGAATAAATACTAAATTATTGTTGGAAGCAATGTTTTATGCTGAATATTAATGTAAGCTAATAACATTTACTATTCTATTCAGTAATTATTTGAGACTAATTAGCAGCTAATAGCTACCAGTTTATAGCTATTAAGTCTCTTTAGCACTACAACTTGGCTTTTATATGATCCTTTTGTTCATTTTCACGATAACTGTCTCTGCAGCCCGCCTTCATGCAAACACAAACCCCTTCTTCTCCACTTCTTAAAGTGCCCAAAAAACAGGGAAAGTAGTAAACCAACCACAAAATAAAATTATTTGTTGTATTAAATAAGCTCCTTCTATTCTCCATCTGCAAAAGTGATTAAATTTAAGCATGTGAGTAATTATATTAATAGATTTACTGGGACAATTAAGAGTATAAGGTGCAGCCACACATACCCGGATCCTCCAGCACAGAAAGCACTCTCATGCAGGAAGAAATGATGAGAAACAGCAGATGACATATTTTACATATCACAGAAAGAGAGAAGACTAAGGTTTCTTTTGTCCCATTTACCAGTAAGAAATGGATGCTGTTCCATTGCTGGAGCAATCCCACACCAGGACAATGAAGCAATTTCACAGCGTGTCGGTACAAAATGAGTTTTTTTCACATGATTCCCTTTGAGCACATTTCTAAATGTTGCACTGGATCCAAGATTTTCCATATCTTAAGTAGTTATTGTTGTCCGTCCATAGGTGTGTTAGCACTGCTGGTGTAATGCGTCCAAGCTAGGTGCAAACGAGCTTTGTGACCCATACTGATCTGCCGCATGCCCCAGGTGCACAGATTTTGCTATTTGGTACCCAATCTGCCAGCAAAAGCTTACCTTCATAACATATAAACCAAACGTGTCAAGCATTTTAGTTCCTACAGCGCAAGATATAAAGCCAGGCCTAAGTTTAAATACATCAGCAAGCAGACCAGGCTCTTAAGCCAGTGTGTCATGCAGCGTACATCTCCTACAAGCTGAAGCAAGCCACAAGATGTATTTGGTGCCGCTAACCTTGCAGATGTTTTTAGGTAAGAAAGTTCAATTCTGTTTGAGGATGCAGAAAACTTCCCTGACAAAAGCGTACCATAGCAAAAGCTGAAAGAACTATGATTTTCAAAAACAAACTTTGATATGTCAACATTCATCTACTGCCTTCTGTTTTATTGAGCTAAGCCTGTGGATGGGACACAGCAAAGCCCTGTTGTGCTCTCCAAGCTTCTCAACACCCGTATCTAGAGGAAGAGCTGAAGGAAACAGAGCTGCATCTTCAACCATCAGAAAGTGCTCTGGAGGAAATGTTTGAAGAAGGTGTGACGAGTGATTCCAAAGCATGACTTCACTGGGGCAGGGACAGCAGTCTGTGGACCACTCCTTGTCTTGCCAACGCTCAAAGCTATCGAGAAGGGTGACAGGAGTAACCATGGCATTTAACAACGCCTGAACTTCTTCCCTGAACTACGTTTTGCTATAATATAAGCTCGCTTGTTTGGGTTTTTTTAAATCATCATCTAAGCTCATAAGTAATATTTCTGAAAGAATAGAATGTTAGATATAACAAAATAATGATGAAAATC
Source organism: Charadrius vociferus (assembly GCF_000708025.1). Taxonomy (NCBI): domain Eukaryota; kingdom Metazoa; phylum Chordata; class Aves; order Charadriiformes; family Charadriidae; genus Charadrius; species Charadrius vociferus. Next base: position 142,448 of record NW_009648640.1, read on the forward strand.
TCATTTACTTAATAAAATTCCTTTGATTTTAAATCAAAACTGATCTCCATCCATTTGAACTTTAACTACCTAATTCTGTCTCGCATTTCAGATAACACATAGTAAATGTAATTTGTCATCATAAACGTATTATTATTTAATCATATGAAAGTTTTGGTTTATCTTGAGAAAATATTTATAGTAGTTTTAATACACGGGATCCATTCTTGACAGAAATGATGAAACAGATTTATCACCCTTGACAAATTATATTGCAAAATGTCCTCTCCTGACTGCTTACAACAGAAATATTAACAACACACACGACTGGAACACCACCTGTGATTACCATTTCTTTAAGTTAATATCATGGCACCCTCGAATCCCTTTTCATGGAGACTATGCAGTACTTCCAATGTGAGTTACTTATAAGAGTAATTCTATGAATGACTGAAACCTGTAGCCCTTTAAATCAAACTAAGTAGTGTTTTATTAAAGTACCCAGCAAATCAATCTAAATCCAAGGATAATAAAGTCCTAATCAGGTGGTAGAAAAAATAATAGGTTGTCATGCATGAGGAAAAATAGGCAATCATGGAATGTTTTCTTTAATTAGGTTGTGTAAAGTGGAAGGACTGAGTAGGAACTGGCAAGACATTCATCATGAGCAAGGTGGGAAATTATTTAGATTACTGAGGAAGGAAAATTGAGTGTGAAATACTAAGATTTGACTGGACAGAAAATTAAAACTGTTTTGCTATTCATGTCACTTACTTTTGGCAACTTTTTGGCAGGTATGGCTTTTCAAAGTGGTATGAAGCCAGATATTTCTGTGGTTTAAAGACTCCATACAACTTACTCTAACTTTTAATGGCATTAGCGTATGCAGATCCTGCCTGTGCCTCCCAGAAGGGCAGAGTAGAAATTCATTTCCATAGAGTTTTAGCTGGAAAAATCATGTGTATTCAATTGCTACTTTAAAAAAGAGGCGACTTCTACTATCCCAGGTCATTAGTACATGGCCAGGTATTGAAGCTGCTTCACAAATTACCAATGCCACAAGATAGATTATTTAGACAGTCAATAAATTTTCCAAAGTTAAGGAAACTATCTTAGTACATTAGATGATGATGATGTTGATGATGATGAAGATTATTATTATTAAAAATATTTCTGAGCCATCCAATGCTGAATTCAGCTCTGTTATGTATAAAAATATTGACAGTATTAAGAGGAGCTTATAAATGTTGTCAAAAATAAACAGAATGTCCTAGAGCTTTTTAGAGACAGTCTAATTAAGGAAATTATAATGCAGTTTAATTTGGTCAGCTTTTTTCATACGTATCCTTAGTACGGAGTCTTAGGCAGCACAGCATACACAGAGGACTCCTAAGTTCTTCCCAGCAACATTTCAGTATTGGGCTGAGAGATCGTCTCTCTGTCTTCTCTCTCATTTCATTGAGATGTTAAAATGGCACATCAATGATTATCAAAACAGGTTTTTTTCATTATTGGCTAATGAGGAAGAGAGTCTCGTAGCAGTCCCTTCTCTCATCATTATGCTGAATGGTGGCTTCCATACCATAAATGCAGAGAAAGTTCCCAAACCTCTTCAAGGTAACCATGAAAGCTGCAGAAATCATTTTAAATTTAAGCTGGTTTTAAAATCATCTACTTCTAGGCTGAGTTTCAGTTTCATGAAAATTGCATCAATATCTAGGAGCCTAAAAAATTTTGCTCAACTGAAATCTTACTATTTTGTTATAAAAACTGCAGCTGGAGGTATCTAGGAATGGCTTATGCTTTGGAGATTTTCTTGGAGGGATGGGTGCTGGAAGCCCTGAGGTCTTCAGTAAGAGGCGACCAAGATGTTTGCCTGCTTTTGAGCCAGTAACTCCAGCAAAGCAGCCAGGGTAGCAGGCAGCCGCGCAGGCAGGCTGGCGGGAAATCAGGGACTGTCACATAGTCATCAAACCCCAACCATTCCTACGCGGATGCTAATGAAATGGTGAACTCCAATTCAAAAACTGTTTCAGCAGAAACCTTTTAGATAGGTCCACTTTGGTAGATACTCTGTGCAGGAGGGGATATGACACAGTTATTACCAGATTTGTACACAAAGTTTCCTTGGAGAAAGTCTTCAGAAATATAACAAAGTTTGAGTTTAAAAGCTGAGAGAACACTCCAAATTAATGTTCTCTGTTTTTTAACACAAGTCCTACTCATACCTTTGAGAAAATGGTGTTGTTTTCCCTTCTGTGTTATTTTAAGAGTAAATAAAAATGCTTCATAGAAGAATTTTCACATCAAGGAAGTTTGACAATAATTTTCTCCTTATTAACTGGCCTGACCCTCAGGAACGGCAGTCAAGGTTTTGTTCTGAGGCTGCTTGGCGGAGCAGGGATGTGAGGGGCAGCCTGATTTAGCGGTTCACAGCCCCAAGCAGGAGCGTTGCCACCTCCAGCCCACCACTCCCGAAGAACAAACCTACAAATCACTTGTCACCAACTTTGATCTACCTTGTTTCAGGTGGTTTCCTCTCTGTCTATTATTTCTGCTAAGAGACCCGTGAAAATTAAATACAGACCCCATCAATGCTTGAGTGACCTAGTGCTCTATCATAGCAGCAGTGTAATAGCAATAAATCATTTCAACTTTAATCTATTGTTATTGATGAATGTACAATTATTTGTCATCTAATATGCTGAAAATGATGACCAAAGAAATAGATCAACTTTTTTTCTTCTTCCAAGTACGGCATTGATGGATTGTATCCCTAAGCTGTTATTACACTTATAATGTACTCTTCTGCTATGACAGCACAGCTAGTTTTTTAATCATTCCATAGTAATCAACTTAAGACAACATAGCAAGACTCATAACTCATGTTCTTTTCATTTTTGGCAGTGATGGGAAATGAAAATGTTTTTATTCTTTTGAAATAATTCTTACCTGACTAGGCTGAAGATTGCTTTAAAATTGTAAATAAATGGTTGTTTATTGAGCTGGAACTGAAAAGTGACACATTAAAATGCCCATTTCTGAAGAAAAAATAATAATTTAGGCCTGAGTGGAGCTAGAGTTGGTTAAAAAAAAAAAAAACAACTTTGTTTTTCTTTTAACTGGTTCAGTGCTAATGAAAATCTTTATTGCTGGTTAAGTTGTACAGGCAATGCTCCTATTGCCATATTTAAGAGCAGAGTAAGTCTGTAAAGACAGACTGGCTCAGTAAAGTAATCTTGAGGTACATTTTCAAAACCTCCTTTTGAAAATCTGTGGACTTAGGAGCCGCTTTCCATTTTCAGCAGCAATCCAGAAGTAAGACGTTATAGAAATTGTGATCAACTTAAGTTCGGCAGATTAACTGGAACTTGTAAACATCTCTTGGAAGATAAATGTAAGTCATTTCTCAAGG
>NW_009648640.1:145897-173345 GCF_000708025.1 Charadrius vociferus
CCTGTATGAAATATAAGAAGAGAAAATATTTCAAGAAACTGGTTTTTGATCAGATGTCTAGAAAAATGTGGCACTGTAACCCTACCAAAAACACACTAATAAAACCACTTTTTTTTTTTTTAAATGTTGACTCTGATCTGACAGGTTTTATATGAAAAAAATTTACAGAATTTTCCCCTTTTTTTATATGAAAAAAAAACCAAACAGAATTTGCCCCGTTAAATGTGATGTGGCTTTTAGTGCATTCTCTGTATTTTATTTCAAAATGCCTATGCTAAAAAGACCATAGATAGCTTTTTGTCTTACAGCATATACAAGAGGTCTTTGAAGCATTTTATTGCCCAGCAGCCTCAGACAGCCTTTGCACAGCTCGACAGCCTGCACAGAGCAGCTTTCTGTCATCTCACCTTTATCTTCATAGATTTCTATTTATTTTTCTGCTCATTTTTCAACTGTTTTGCAGTGTCATACCCTTTGCTGGGCAAAACCTGACCTCCTGCTTTGCTTCTGCTGCGGCTCTGGATCTCATCTCATCCCGGTCGGGCACTGGTAGCTGCTGGGCTGGGAGTCCCCTGCCCGTCCTCTTAGTGACACCCACTGCCCTCCCCATGCAGCAACACGTCTGCCGGGTTTATTTTGCTTCTGAGAATTCTTAATCATGACCCTTTCATCTTATTTCTCTTGTTTGTAAATAATAAACTCAGTCACTTGCTCTCCCGTCTTTCATCTATCTGTCTTCCCGTCACTCTGATGCCTTCAGTTTCTGGGAAATAATTTTCATTTTTTAACAGTGTTGCAGACCAAAGTCCAGTATCAGGCTGGGGAAAAGTAAACCGTCTCGTCAAAGACCTGGAGATCGCCCCCCCGATGTTCCTGTGTACAGCGCATGGGTCTATCAGACTTCCTCTGCTGGAGCAGCACAGCTCGGTTCACCCCCACGCTGGAGGTATTGGGGGTGTTGGTGGACAGACGGTTGAACATGAGCCACAGTGTGCCCAGGTGGCCAAGAAGGCCAACAGAATCCTGGCCTGTATCAGGAATAGTGTGGCCAGCAGGACTGGGGCAGCGATCATCCCCCTGTACTCGGCACTGGTGAGGCCCCACCTCAAGTGCTGTGTTCAGTTTTGGGCCCCTCACTACAGCAAAGACATTGAGGCGCTGGAGTGTGTCCAGAGAAGTGCAACGGAGCTGGTGAGGGGTCTGGAGCACAAGTCCTGTGAGGAGCGGCTGAGGGACCTGGGGGTGTTCAGCCTGGAGTAAAAGGAGGCTGAGGGGAGACCTTCTCACTCTCTACCGCTCCCTGAAAGGAGGGGGTAGTGAGGGGGGAGTTGGTCTCTTCTCCCAAGTAACAAGCAATAGGACAAGAGGAAATGGTCTCAAGTTGCACCAGGGGACGTTTAGACTGGATATTTGGAAAAAGTTCTTCACTGAAAGGGCTGTCAAGCATTGGAACAGGCTGCCCAGGGAAGTGGTGGAATCACCATCCCTGGAGGTACTTCAAAGACATGTAGACATGGTGCTTAAGGTCATGGTTTAGTGGTGGTTTTGGCAGTGTCAAGTTAATGGACTCAATCTTCCAATCTAGATGATTCTATGATTCAAAGTGCCATTACCATAACTGAACTGGAGGTTTCACCGGACTTGTGTGATAGTTTAATGCAGGTAACATGTTCAGCTTTTCTTTCAAGCTACTAAGCCAGTCCTCCCTGATTTCAAGTCCTGATAGGGAATCCACATGAGTTTAATTCTCCAAAGCAAGAATTTGACACTGATATTTGACATTACTTTTGTTTTGAAATCCCTTTACTCTTATGGCTTGTTCCTTGTGGCCATGTGGGAATAAACGAAATAATATTAGACTTTTCCTGAAAACCATTATGACCAACTATTTCCTTATTCACCGAGGGGTTGTTTTTATTGTCTTTAACACAACTTCAGTAAACGAAACAGAAACAACAGATAGGGCTAAATGTTGAAGAAGGACACGCTGTTAATCAAGAAGCAGCATAATACACATTCAAGAAGCTGATTTTCAAAAATTCCTAAGAAAACAGAGAACTCAAAACTTACTTTTCTGCACCAGGGACCCCACCTGGTTCAAAAGTTTTAATCCAACTCCAAAAATGCAAATTTCAGCAGGAAATGAATGCATTCCCTGAAGCCCATGTACCGAGATATGAATTTAACTTTTTGCGGATCCATTTATGGCCTCCTCGGTCTCAAAGTGTCTGCCAGCCCGGTCCTGTCTACAAGTAAAGGACTGTTTTTTAACTGATATGGTTTCAGGGACCCTCCTCTCAAATGATTGAATTGATCTTGAACGCCTACGGAAAATACTTTCACACAAAAGGAACCCTTGCTGCTGGCAGATATAAGCAATGTTGGCCAAAACAAGCAGAGAAAGCAATGGTGAGCTTCCCTCACTGCTCTGAGCTGGGTGGGAAACCATCTCCCAGCTCGGACTCATGCAGCCCACCGGTACTCGGGCAGTTTTCCTCAAATCCAGAAAAACCCTCTTCCAAGACAGGCAGCCCTGGTACAATGTAGGCCATATGTTCAGAAAACGTTTGGTGGAAAAAAAGACAAACTTTTTTTTTAAGGTGTTTTTTTTTTGTTCATTTGAGTTGGCAGCAAAATTTCACGTGAGGAATTTTCAGGGAATTTCGAGTCATTGTCAGCCTCCCCCTGCGAGAGAGCCAAGAAGTCCCTATGGCTCCTCCATCCCTGAGTAACTCGTAAAGGAAACGCCGCCAGGAACAATCTTCCAAAGAAACTGGGATCTCGGCACTGCTGTCAAGTGCTCCTTTACAACCTTTTAAAAATCTTAATCTTTCTAACCGTCCAACTCAGATACCAGAGCTGGTCAGCACACACCCTCCCCCAAGAAAAAAAAAAAATAAAAAGAAAGTGAAAATGCCACAGTAAGCAATGAGAAATGTAGATTACCAACTTTAACAAGCCTCTACAAATCACCGGCGTCTTAGGTTGCAAAGGTCGGCTCCGGCATAGTTACTGATATATTCCACTTGGTGATGGCTGTGCTCTTGTAAGGCTGAAATGGGCTCTATATGTCATACAGATTGGGTTTGGACTGCTGCCGATGGAGCACCAGAGAAGCAAAGCAATCACTCTACAGACGCACAAATACCGGGTATCTTGTTACACAGGAAAGTCAGGAGCTGAGTGTTTGTCTTCCATCCTAAAAGAGCCATAAGCACCACAAAATTTCTCGCACCAAAAAAATAACTCCTTTAAATGCCTACATTTTAAAAAGTTGTTAAAATTAATAAGTTTTGTTCTGATCATGGTATGTGATAAAACTACAATGTGCAATGTGATTTTTAAAAATGCGAAAAGTGATTTAAAACAAACATGGAAATGTTCCCCGTGCTGTCCCGCCTCCATTAGAAAGCTCGTGCACACTGATTCGAAAGCGCCATTAATCACCCCTGGAGACAGCCGAGCTACGGAGGAAGCACTGGGCTGGCAGGGTTTTTTTCTGGTTCTGCAAAAGGTCAAGACCTTTTAAAATTATTTTATGGGAAAGTACAGCAATGCTTCACATGCATGCATGGAGAGATGCAAGCAGTAAATCAGAGCCCTTTCGTGCCTTCAGTACCGCACCGAGGCATGCGGGTACCAGTTGTCCCCATAATCCAATAGGATATGAGATAAACCCATACCTGTTTAACACCTGTTCAAAAATCCTTTGTATAGTCTAATTTCAAGATAATCCCATGATATAAAACACACCTTTCTAGAATGAAGAGCATCTTCTTTTCCTTAAGAACCTTCGTCCCCTGCTTGCTTTGCTTGCACTTCTCATCCCCCACTTGTTGCAAACGCCTGTAGCAGTTTTCATTGCATCACTTCTACTGCTCCCAGCAAACCATTTCTTTATCAATGCAGCATAAAAGAGACAGACTCAGTAACTTTTTACCAATAAGAGTAACTGATTCTGGAAGATAAACTATTACATCTTCACCAAAAGCACACGATATTCAACTCCAACAATCTGCTTTTTGTTATTTAATGTTGGGACAGCGTTAATCATGCCTTTATATTTTCATGAGAAATGACTAACAAATAATTAACATGGAATGTTACACTTAAAACAACAAAGAGACCCAACAAATAATACCTAAAGTGCTGCCTATTTAGCCACCAGACAAAGCTGTATTTGCTTTTCCCCAGAATTTGTTTAGGGAATTATGAATGTTGCTTGGCGCTCCTTGCCTTTAGCCATCATTATCAGTTATCTTTAGGGGTAATCATTTTTCTTAAAATCATGACCCATTTGATATCTTAAAAACAGCAACATTAATTTTCATTTGTCACATAGTAGGGTATAAATTGACTAAATGTTAATAGCATTCTTCTTGAGCAATCAGTTCTACATGATTAACCTAAAAATTGCCAAAATATTGTTTACTATTCATTTGTATCTGAAGAAAAAGAGAACCACAATCCATGAGTTAGAGCGAGATTAATTTAGTTTCTGATCTGTATTATAACTTGCCACAATGATTCATAATCATTTTACTCAATATTTATCCTGACAAAACTATTTAATTTGGAGAGCTCCTCATAGTATAATAACTCTACCCAAAAGCATCACTGCTTCCTCACGCTTACAACTGGTTTCAGCATATACAACAGAGAGGTAGGTATGTTTATTTAGTTAGGGGTTTGGGTTTGTTTTTTTAAAAATGTACTCTAACTTTTTTCTCCTTTTTTTTTTTTTTTCCCTTGATACAGGAGACCATAGCCAATGGTCTGTACCACCATCTAGTGGATCTACTTATTTACAGCAAGCCACAATAATAGCAAAGAACACAGAGACAAAAAGTATTTTACCTGTCGTATATACGGAATTTTCCTGTGTAATGGAAAATATGGCATTAGCTATCACTTTGTGTTTATTTCCGTGTGTGGCAGCCTGGAATGCAACACCTCCACTTCACTAAACATGGAGAACACGGACTCACCTTAGAGATAGTGTTTAAAATTAAAAAATAAAAAATAAAAAAAGTGAGATGGCATACAGGGCGTAATTGAGCCCACAGTTATTTTTATAACTTATAAAGAGCTTTTGGGTCAGAATGCTACTTCAGATCTTAAAATATGAACAGCAATTAACCAGTGATTCTCACAAATGAAAGAGCCTGAAATAGAAATTATTTCTCCTTTTAAGCCCTGATTGAGTTTTCAGAAGTTTACAGCTATTGGATCAGTTGTTTCAGTATCACAACAGCTATTCCTGTCTACACCTGCTTTTATCAGCCCCCAGCGTGTGTCCCCTCACCAAACCCCCGGTGCCGCTGCCGGGTGGGGGGACATGGGCAGAGCTTCACGGCGCCGAGTGGGCAGCATTCCGTATTTACTGCTGCACAAAGAGCTTCAGCCAGGGCAGCGGCAGAAAAAGAGCATTAAAAACACACCCTGTCAAAGAGAACTTAAAATGTGCATCTGTGATATTCCCCCTTTATAAATGACTGGGGCTTTTCTTCCTTCAAACAGCAAAACTGTGTATAACTAAAAAAACATCTCCAGGATTTTTTTTTTTTTTTTTTTTTGATGGAGGCAAAATTCCCCACGGCCACCACATCAAAAGGGATTCTAACCCCACAAAACTACTTTTCAAACAGAGACTGCTGCCCACCGCTTGGAAGCGGGAAGGAGGAGTGGTTTTGCCGTGCTGGGTTTAGTGAGGACAATCTGGCTTCTGCTTTTGCTACAGGATCCTGAGGTGACTTTGAGCCAGGACTTTTAGATTCTGCTCCCTTACCCACATGCTGGAGAAAATACCTCTGACGTTCACAAGCATCGGGATTTAAGGCATCCACCATCGTGGGGGTCATGTGCGCTGTAGGAGGACAGTGAAAGTGCCAATAACAAAAGTAGACAAAGCTTGACTGACTTCATCACAGTTAAAAAATAAATAATTGTTTGGCAGGTATAGAAGACAAGTTTTCTTTCTCTACGTGTAGCAGAATGGAGCTAAAGTGACTCCCATGGCTCCCACGACACCACAAAATACGGAGCGATATTTTACACCTGCAGAACCGAACGGTCCCGGCACTTCTCAGACCTCTTCCCCCAGGAAAGGGATGGGCAGCATCACCCGCGCTCCCCTCTCACCATGCCGACCCGTGCCTTCTGCGACACCTGACAGGTCCAAAACTGCATCAAACCCTGCAAAACCAAATTAATTTAAGGTTTGCTTCCAGCCTTCTTCACAGTGGGTTTTACTGGGGAGGTTTGTTCTCCCCTAAGCCCTGAGACTACTGATACTTTTCCAAAAATGCTTCTTGTTTCAAAATTTTTCGCTTCTGCTGAGCAAAACTTATTGGTGCTCCGACCAAAATTTATTCTCTTGGTGTCAGAAGGTGCACGTGTACTTTCAGCACTGCCGTGCTTCTCGCCACACTGCCCGCCACTCCTACTGCTCTCCTGAAACCTCGCTCAGATATTTGTCTTCTTAGAAGCACGTCTTTTTAGAAAAAAAGCTTCCAAAACAACGTCGAGTGGTGTTGCCTTCAGTTACCGATGTAGCGTGTTTCTCTCAAGCACGGAAACGTATCATCCAATTAACTAGTCCATTATTTTGAATTCTGCACCACCGTATTCCTTCCTCAGCCCTGGCCGGGTTACAGGCTCGCCGAGCCTTTGCTCGCCCACCTGGGAAAAAATAATACATTAATCGCTGTGCGTGTGATGTGCTCAATGATCTCCATCCACACCTGCTGCAGATTGCCATGTACACTACTGCACGGGTGTCACCACGTAAATATACACTTCTTCAGTGTTCCCAGATGATTTTCAGCGTTGCTCCGTGTCAGTGAAATTCGCTTGTCTCCTCCCTCATGGCAAACAGCACATTTTTAAGCAGTAAGCAGAAGTGTCACCGTGCCCTGTAGCCACCTGGGGTCTTCCCCACCTTCCCCCCAGTCTATCCTCACCCAGTTTGTGAAGCACAAATGAAATTTTATGCACTTGCCAGGACACTGGAGATTTCTTCTCAAACTTACGTTTACCTCACTGCTTTATAATAGTTGAAGGCAACATCACAGTTACGATGCCCACCTTTCTTTAATCAATATTTGTGGCCTTCCAGTCCCTAAAGGGGCCTACAGGGGAGCTGGGGAAGGACTTTTTACAAGGGCATGTAGGATGAGGGGGAATGGCTATAAATTGGAAGAGGGGGGATTTAGATGAGATATTAGGAAGAACTTTTTCCCTGTGCAGGTGGTGATCCCCTGGGGCAGGTTGCCCCGAGAAGCTGTGGCTGCCCCATCCCTGGAGGTGTTCAAGGCCAGGTTGGACGGGGCTTGGAGCAACCTGGGCTGGTGGGAGGTGTCCCTGCCCAGGGCAGGGGGGTGGAAGGAGATGGTCTTTAAGGTCCCTTCCAACCTAAACCATTCTGTGATTCTATGATCTCTGTAACCAGCAAACCCTAACCTTCTCTAGCATGTGATGCTGAATTACCAGCAGTCTCCTTCCCAGCAACTCAGGGTTTTATTCTAAACTTTGGCCTTTAAAAAAAAAAAAAAAAAGGAAAAAAATTTAAAAGGCAAGAAAAAGCCTCAAGCAGTTCTCTCATTGATACCCAGTAGCAGGACTGTGTCCTTCCTGGAGGGACCTCTGATTTTGCACCTGATTAAATAGTAACTCAGGGTTAGAGTCATGCTCTTGGTGACTCAGTGATCTGGTTGACTGGCTGACAATCTCCACAGGGTAGAGTGCAATTTACTTGTGTGCCCCAATTAGCAGTGCTAATTGGGGCACAAAATCTGTGTAAATTTTTTATTTTTTATTTTTTTAAAGTCAACCACCACTCTGGGAATGGCAAGCGGGCACTGAAACAGGAGGGGGGCTGATCTGCCCTTCTCTTCAAATGCCTCAACAGAAAGTGGAAAAAGTACTATTAAAAGGTATCTAGATGAAGGCAGAAGTTTTGGGGTGTTTTCTTAACTGCTTCACATGCCTGGGTTCGAAATTCTGCATTTTGCCACACACCAGCAGAGCCAGGCAGCTGCTCGAGGGGGAAGTTCTCAGGGCCTGGCAACCCCCAGGTGATGCTCAGCTCTCCTGGATCCGCTCCGAAAACTTTGTGCATCTGTAATCCTGTCCTGCGTAGGCTGGAGAAGCCCAAACCCGGTATTTTACCTCTGTTTTCAATCAGTTATTAAAGAATGCTAAATTGAAGAAAAAAGAAGAGCAACACAGGATTTTAGAATAATCTAAAAGATTTCTGATAATATCAAGTTTTATAAGTTTTCCTTAGAACAATACAGCAGAGCAAAGAAGTATTTTTTGTTAAAATGTGCAGGGAATTATTTAGGCTTACATGCCATTATTTCAGCTGTATGCCAGATACCACAGGTACGAAGTAAATGCTAGTAACTCTTTTAACATCATTACTTTGGTATTTGCATATAGAAATGGCACTTCGGGTGCTTAACTGCCATTAGCATGCATTAATATTTGCTTTTTATCCACAGCTGTAACTTAACTGTTTGTGTAAATATAGGCATGAAATAATTTGTACACTTTTGCACGCACAAAAATTAGCTCTTTTAAGATCAAGCTATACTTACCGACCACTTCTGTGGCTGATGCTCCAAACAGAATCCCAGATTTGAATATAAATATTTATCAATTCAAAGAGGATGTGTAAAATAAACAGCCTAGAAAATGAGATGCTTTTTGCTTTTTTATTATGCCATTTGATAACACTGTAAAAGAATTACTGTACACTTCTCCAGCTAAAAAACTCTCAATTTCAGAAGCGCAAGCTGATTTTATTTTGATCTATTATAATAATAAAAGAACAATTATCTCTCTCCTAGAGGCTTCAAGCCTAAATCACCTCATGTGCTTAATTCAGGATGCTGTGAAAAACCGCAGTATTAAGAAAGGGCCATCTCACATAGCTCCAGTCAAGCAACAAAGGGTATAAAACCAACAAGACGTTTAAAACCCGGGCTTATTCGTGATTGTTATTTGAGGGCCACAAGGGTGACTGAAATGGTACAAGGGAAAAGCACTTTATCTATGAAAACGACCCTGCACCAGCACCTCCATCCCACCCGCGCCGAGCCGAGGGATGGGGAAGGGCTGAGAGCCGGGTGGGGGTTTCGGGAGATGAGTGCTGCCCGGTGCCGGGGAGCTCTGCGGTGGGATGTGGCAGCACCGCGAAGAAAGGTAAGAGGGCACTCTGTCTCAGCTAAACACAAAAATATGTTTTACAGAGGAAACACTGATAAGTCATCTAAATGAAAGTGTGCTCCCATATTCCCCAGTACCTGGGGCTGACACAAATGTGCGCTGATAGTTTGAAAAACCACCATTAAGTCACTATCCATGGGGTTTTTTCTTTGGAAAAAAAAAAAACCAAAATCTGCTTTTATGGCTCTATCATAAATGGCAAGCAAAACAAAGTTTCCTCCTAGTTTATTGGGACTTTACCTGTTAGAGCATGCCTGTATACAGTTAAACTTATCCTTAACTTGCAAACTAATTAAGCTCACACATGTACTAAAGTGCCGCGGAAGCAAACAGTGAGCCATAAAAGCACACAGCCAAATAGGCTTTAACATCCCACAGTCCCACTTGCCAGGTGGCATCCCTGTCGCGTTGCTCCATGGTGTCAGGTCCTGCCTGTAGATAAACTGCAGGAAGCATTTTCTCCACTCTATAAATTATCCCTCCTATAAAAAGATTAAGCCAGGTTGCATATGCATGCCCCTGGCACGTCGGCTAAGCCAAAGGGTGTCTCTGCAATGGATTTAGAAATAAGAGAGCGACGACACGTCTCCTCTCTGAGCCAAAACCACTGTCTTTATCAGGAGCTAAGCAGGACCATGGATCTGACCCATTTTAATTACACGTACAGATATAGCCAAGTGTATTTGAAGCTGGTAAACAACAGTTTTAAAACAAATACGGGCAAAATCAACAGAAAAGATACATAGAAGCATTTCCATATGTATAACTGCTTTGGTCCCAGCAAATACCTATAGCTTACTCTAAAAGACACCCAAAAATGGAGACCTGTGACACCTACTTTAGCATCCTTCATCACCCACACATTTAACACTCAGAACTGCACAACAAAGGTTTTATTCAGCCAGGGTGAATTATTCCCACATCCTTGCCTAGAAGATAATTTCCTTTTTTATTTGTCAACACACGCGTGTTGCTGCTGGAGCCCTTGCCCCACGTTTTGCAGAAGGAATAAAAGGGAACCTCAGCTCCAAAGCCTTCTCTCAGGACTCACCTCCCAACCACTCCAGAGTGGTCCAGAGACATGTGCATCTAGCAAAGCAGCCAGCCAGCAGATGTTTCTCTCCCAAGACACGAAAACCTGTCTGATTTTGTCTCCCCAAATTGAGAGCAGACTTTCTGCCAGTTTTCCCATGCCTGCCTTCCTGTCCTCCTCCCTCCGCGCCCACGGGGTTTCCTTCTCACGCCTTTACAAACGCCCAAAGCTAAATCTTAACTTTGCACCCTTGCCTCATCTCGCAGCAAGGTACCAGCCCAGTTTCCCAGTGCCTTATAGGAGTTAAACTGCAGCTCCCATGTGTTTTCACTCTCTCCCTCGGGCTCCTCTAAAATAAATTGTTACACGGATGCTTCACCACTTCCCAGCAGGTCCCGTCCCTTCTCCTTCCCCTGGAAAGGTCTAGCAAAAGCATCCCTCCAGCAGGTTTTGAGATGCCACCTCTTCCCCGCTTTGCGTTACTCTCTTCCCTTTGTGGTTTTGCCTTTCCAGAGCCGTTACCTCAGCCCATTCCTTCCCCTGAGGTCCGCTTTGTCCCTCGGCACTCGCAAGTCAGCCGCTTTGCACAACGCAGTCAATTTATTTGCTCCTCATTTCAAATCAGAGGCCACATTAAATTTGACGAGATTACACAAATGCTTAAATTCCAGCACACACCTTGTTAGACTGAGACCGAATGTACTGTCCTTACAGGAAATTCAAGGAACAAAAAGCCCACGCAGTCACACTCCATGTCTCCAGCTGGGCTGGGGGAGAGGAATGTATATATGCATACATATTTTGAAATAAATGTATATTAAGAACAATACTTTCAGTAAAACATATTTTCAACCATTCTCTTTTTTTTTTTTTTTTTTTTCCCACAGTACGATGAATAAACTCAAACGGGAAGGAGTGTGATAAAAAGGAAAACCCAAAGAGGAAGGACCAGACGGGAATTGTGTGCAGCTGGGAAGGAAAAACTTTGCAACAGTAATTAATATGGAAATAATCTTCACCCACTCTGAAGGAAGTGTGACATATGTCAAGGTCATTCCAACTCAGAAAATCTTTCCTAAGCTGAGTCCTTAAAGGAGGATGATTTAAATTAATAGGTACAAATACCCTCGGCTACCCAGGCCGCCCAACAGTGACCGCAATTACAAGCACAGGCCAAAGGAGAAGAGAACAGATTGCCCAAAGTATGGTCTGACCCAAGAGCAGCCTCTTGAGAAGGACAACAGAAAGGCTGAGCCTTGAAAGTCCTATCTATCGACACAAAGGTGTAGATGGGGAACTGTGAAAGCGGTAATTCCTTCTCAGATATTACTCTTTTACAGTAGATTTAGGAAGAGCACAGAGGAGTTGTTGTAATTAGCCAGTGCCGTTATAGCAGGCTGGCACGAACACCTCTCCTAGTTGACTTCCAGCCACCACCACCGAGGGCACAGACAGAACCACTTGACCTGCACAGGTTCATGTGTCCTCCTGGTGATTCCAGCACACCCCGTTCTCTTCCTGGCAATGACAAACTCTGTCTGCCTTCATCACTGGGGTGAAAATGGAATTTCCTATGCAAATCACACCTACAAAAATATATTCAACACGACAGAGCTAATCAATGACAATACCGCAGAGACATTTGAACAGCACTTCCACGGACATCAGCCCCGGTTTGTGAAAACTCTGGGCCGCAAATAATTCATCGTCCCTTTATTAAATAATTAGATATTAACAGAGAACCACTGATTAGACTGTACTGATATCATAGTGTATATTTTCTCTCTTGACTTTGTCACCGAG
Source organism: Charadrius vociferus (assembly GCF_000708025.1). Taxonomy (NCBI): domain Eukaryota; kingdom Metazoa; phylum Chordata; class Aves; order Charadriiformes; family Charadriidae; genus Charadrius; species Charadrius vociferus. The sequence continues at coordinate 157,965 of NW_009648640.1, forward strand.
GTCACCATACAACCCAAAGCCGAGGAGGATAGAGGGAGACAGTGTATGGGCACGGTTAGATAGAGAAGCCTTTCATTAACCTTCCTGATCCCCCATAATTTCATATGTCAGCAGCTAATCAAGGACTCACTGACATCATCAAGGGAAAGGGAGAAAAGATCTCCCGAGGGACCGATCACTTCTCACAGGAGAAAATCTATACTTATAACCGGAAGGTTACGTGTGTTTTGCAAATAAATAATAAAGTGTTCTCGCATTATTTTTAATTAGTGTTGAAATATAGGTTTCTACTGTTGGAGATGATTTATTTTCAGTGTGATGGAGATCACAGTTAAAGGAGTCAGTCCTTGATAGTCCACTCATTTCAGACTTTGTCCAGCTGTTGTACTTGGTCACTTAAGAAACATAAGCAAAATCCTCTTCTTACTGACTCTTAGTCCACGGTTTTACTAACGTCATTGGTCTCCCAGCCAAAGAGGAAATACAAGGGACACTGCGTTCTTCGTAGGGTTGGATTTTAATCATTTTGTATTTACTTAATACTTTTATCCCAAAAGATTTTGTAAATCTAATCAACACAGCAGTTAATTCATCTATGGCTGACATAAAGCCTCCTCTTAAGCGGGATAGAGATGCCTCTTTGACGGCACACCATGGTACCAAAAGGACAGTGCAGATGGGGGGGCGGGGGTTCACCCACATCACCACGGGGTCTGTAGAGCTGAGGATGCTGGCCAGGGGCTATGGGATCATATACCTGAGTTGCAAGAAGATACTGTGGGATCTGCAGGGATAGCAGATGGTCAAACCTAGCCTGTGTAATTCAAAATGTTTCCCAAAACAATGCATTTTCCCGCACCCTGCTTGAGCACCAAGGGAGAAGGTAAGTGCAACATCCTGCATTGGTGCTGCTGAACATCCCTGGCTCTGCTGAGGAGCAGCGGTGGTTCGTTTGTCTCAGTCCAGCTAGACTTTGCTGTGTATGTGATCTTATGAGATCAAAGCCTGGACTGCCATAGCTGCTGGGGCATTTCCAGCACATCGTGTGGATGGGGAGCATCATGCAGCTCATTAATACTAATAGAAGGCACTTGCTAACAAGGAAGAGGTGGGCAGCATGGAGAGAGGTCCCTCACACCCCCAAAATTTGAGCCTTGAAACCCTGCATCACTTGCCATGGCCATATATTTTATATTCAGAAACAGGCAGCCTACCTGTGTAGTTTTTCTGTGGCGTATTGTACAGGTATAAATTTTAAAAAACTGACCCATTTGTAGAGCCAAAAAACATTCTCCCTCGCACTGAGCTAAGGAGACACCTCGCTCACCTCCTGTGATGACACACACCTCCTCCAGTCACTTGCCACTGCATCCGCCAGCCTGGCTCAGTATCATGTGGCATGGCTATGAGGCAATTACCTCCACCAAAAATAATAATTAAAAAAAACCCTCCGTGATCATCATTATCCTATGGACCGATGGATTTGTGCAACTGGACCTGATTTTTCAGGATGCCAAATGCCCTGATTCCCTAATGGCTCTGCGTGAGCTGAATACCCCGTGTCTATGTGTCCGCGTCTGCATCTATACATCCAGCAGGAGATGCGTCACGTCCCCATTGGCTGGCATATGGAAAAACTTGTCCTACCCCAATAAGGCATTGTACACATATAACTAATAAATCACCATCAACGAGCTAAATAAAGGCTTTCTGAAAAATCAGGTTAGCTTGAATGTATAAGGGTACCTTGTATCCACAAAGGGTATGAAAAATATAACCACAATAGTGCACACACACATCACAGTCTTTCAAAATCATCTCTACAGAATGGGAAAACAGATATTTCTGCCTTAACAGCAAGATTTGCCCTGCGCTGAAAGAGAATTGGGAGGAAATACACATCCAAACAAGAGATCATGGTATGTTTAAAAAAAAAAAAAATCATATTAAAAACCAGAATTATATAAACAAATAATTTTGGCGGTAGGGGGAATATTACAGTTTAATTCTACTTAGAAGTGGATTTTTTTTTCTACTGTAATAGGTGCTGTCCTTCAAGTTAGCAGATGTTAGAGTCAATGACTACTCAGTTTTTGTACATTATGGGAGGGTTAAGAGCTAAAACGTATTCAGGAGAGGAAGACAGTGCACTTAATTTCACACAACATGTGCTTAACAGTAGTAAACTAAGGACATCCCATATGACTGAAATGAGTAACTCTTAGGGACGTGCTCAGGTGATCAAAAAAACAGTAATATGACACATATCTACTTATATTGAACAGAAGTTGTCCAGCAGTGGTAGGACTGGAGAACAACAACATTCTAAAATGTTATTTGTTTAAATAGTTGCACTTTTTTTCCTGGCTGCAATCATATATATACACACACACACACACATATACATATATATACACACATATATATATACACACATATACACACACACACATATATATATATACACACATATTCCCCAAACTCCATTTCTGATTAGCATCTTTTCTTTTCTTGGCACTGACAGACTCTGCACCTACATATCTGGATCTCAGCAATAGGTCCTAATCCATAATTTAAAATGTTAGAATTACAAAATTACTTCTTGTAATCTTCATTCTGCTTCTTCTGTTTTGTTGAATACAAATATTTTAATTGCTAGGGAACTGTGCCTAATATGCTACGTTCTAGTTCAAATCATGACCATATGCATTATAATACAAAGCAATTAATAGCAGCATATCCAGGAAATTGCCACTTACCATCAGCTGCCTGCCAACACATTATAACCACACCAAAATCAAAGAGGAAATAGTATTCGCCTGGTAATGAGAATATTTCCTATTTAAGTTGGTTCAGAGGTTATTCCTTCTGTATTTCCTGTGAAGTGGGACATCATTTATTGGGAAACTTTTGCCTTTGCCCGACAGAGCACCGAAAGGAGACTGAAATGGCAACCGGATCGAGCCCTAAATGCAATAAATCTTCACAGATACTTTTTTACTCAAGAGCTGGAAAAAATACTGAAAAAAACCTACACTACCTAGAGTCAATGATGAAAAAAATCAGCATTATACATATGGGATAATATTTTAAGAATAAGACCACAATGATGTGGCAACTTAGACACATGAGAATTGCAGAAAGTTATGGTACTTCAGGTTTCTTCATTTTTATTTCCACCTATGTTGCAAAATCAGAATTCAGAATAAAACAAAAAAAAAGCTGCACTGCTTTAAAATTGAATTCTGATTTGCTGGTTGGGGTTTTTTTTCAGCATGTTATTTATTTATCATTACAGTGAGACCTAATTCCTACTCATTAGGGGTTTTTTATTCACATCTAGTTCTCCTACAAGATCCATTTATGAATGTAAAGCTGAATTTAAACCAGCTTTTACTTTAATTAAATTGGTATATAATTGAGAATAACACTTTTTGAACCCAGGACCAAATAACCCCATCTGCTCTCTCTGTGCACGACGACCTGTGTGTCGTCTTTAGGCGTATCACCTACATAACCTTAAATGATCACATCCTTAAACAAAACTTACACAAAAAAGAGATACAAGGAAAAAATAGAACAAAATCCAAACCTGAGGCAAAAATAGTATTTTCCAGGAGTCATCTTTTCAATGGGTCCATAGGAGTAAATCAATTTGCCATATGCAAACTGAGCTTTCCCAGTGTTCTGGGGTTACCATGGTATAGGAAATTCAGCAAATCTATATATAAACTGTCAATTCTTAGCATATGCAGGAGGCACATCTGAAACTCTCATCACAGTCCACAGCCTCGTTATACAGTTTCTTCTACTTGGGATATAATATAACTTCACACCTAAAAATATGTACTTTAAGGTACTAAAGGTTAAATGGCTGTTCTCCATTCCTACCTACCCTGAAGTTGCAAAAAAAGCTCCTTTTTTTTGCTGGTGTTGCTATCTTAGTGCTGGGAAGAGGATTCACTCAACCTTCTAATTTTAATTTTCTTGAAGAATCCCCAGAAAGATATGTAAATTGTTTCTTTCAAGATACTGAGCGCTTTGTTTTGCTGCAAAATACATCACTAGAAGCGGAGTCTAGGCTTCAATAACTTCTGAATGTCAGCACATCTCTGAGTTCTAAAACGTGTGTTTTAGTCAGTGATATTGTGAGCGAGGAGCCTGTTCCAACTCCGCGATAATGCCGGCATTAATTTTCACTTATAATTGTTTCCTCCTTAAACAGCCCCACAGAGAGAGACTCGCATCCCTTCATTACACATAACTTATCACGGCATTAAATTTGCCTAAATTGTACTCTAGTGCTGCCACACTGCTGACCCTTAAGTCGGTAAACAAATACATTTGTTCTCCATATATTTATGTTTTGTCTTCTAAATTGTGAGAAAATGAGCCTAGAATCTTCATATTGTAATTGTATCATCAAAGCCTGTTGAGAATACGATAAAGTAACCAGAAGTGAAATTATCAATAAGAGTCATTTATTTTGCATTTTTATTTTAAAGAATACTTATGAGAATTGTGATAAATTAGCAGTGACAAACTACTTCTTGCAGGCTGATTTTGTGTGGAGAGTTTAATTAAACATTGCAGCTGTTTATCTCTATGGTGATTAAATTTTCATATGTAAATTACATGTATTAAGATCAAGATACTTATGTAAATGTCACTTGCCTTAATGTTTTGTGTTACTGTTATTAACATCTAACCATCAGCTTGTAATCTTCTTGTATTGCATTACGCTGGCATGCACTACACGACTAAAATAAGTAGATTTATATCTTAATAACAAACAAGTTTTTAAAAGGAACATCTTACTATGTAATTGAGATGTAGATAAAAAATAAAAAATAAACTGTCGAGTGTGAACCACTGTAAATTTGAGAACCTCATTGGTTCCAGCCGCATTTCACTGAATGCCTCCCATCTGTCAGCAAACAACTACTTGAATAGAAGTTAACTGGGTGGCAATGGTTTTAGATACAAGGGCCAAGTCCAGACCCCAGAGGCAAGTGGGCTACTTACAATGCCAGGAGACAATAGCATAATTTCATTGTATGAATCTTGAGACGAAAATAAATGTTACCTGGACATCAGGGATCCATACGCCCACTTAGAATAACTCTCCCATCTACCTTATAGCAATTGAGGGAATGTTTTGGTTTATTTTATGTCATCAGTGCCAAATAAAAAACTGAATACTATTATAGTTCTGATATGAACACTTTCTAAACAACAACAAAAAAGATTTATATTTCAAGAAGAAAAAAAAAGCTCAAGATCCACCCTTACGTATTTCGAACAATCAAAAGAAAACCCTATCTGATCACAAATACATCTTTACCAACAGCGCTTTAGAGAGTCAACAGAAGAAAATTGCTGAGATTTGCCATTTACTAGATTTTCCGCGTTATTTTTTTCTACTTTTGCTGTACCTTGTATTATTCTTATTCACTTTGATGATAAAGATTAGCAACAACTTGGAGTAAAGAAATAGGAAGATCTGCCATCTGATCTTAGTCATTAGAGAGAGGGAAGTTCTTAATATGAAACCGTACAACTCCAATGCAAGACAGACTTTTCATTATGCCGGTCATGCTTGGAGCCTACCAAAAGGCAGACACTCACTGATAGCAGTAAATCAAATTCATCATTTGCAAAAACAAATTAAGAGACCAAATTGCAGTAGGCGATACCCAGAAAATGAGATCAAAGCAGTTAGGATTAATTTCTTTTGAGGAATCTATAGGTTATATATGATCTCAGAGCTTGCACTTGTTTGTGTGACGGGTAGGAAGAAAGGAGAAGAGCACGGGGAGGCGGGGGCTTCATTTTCTTACATCATCATCCAGGAGGCCCGCCACTATCAAACGAGAGTACATTATCTCAACAATCTACTCAGAAGCAATGAAACACTTTGAAGATGCCCCAAATAATCATACAGATGTTCTGATGGCCAAATTGAAGATGAACATTGTCTAGGGGCTTAGAATAAGTTCAGTAACTCTCTCGGCAACACAATGAGCTTTGAAGAAAGAGCAGTCAGCTAGCTTGGCAGCATAAGAAATTAGCAGTTATTTTAATGGGTACTATCCCTCAGTGCTAATAACTTCATCAGATGACAGTCTGACTTTGTACTCATAGGGTGTCATATACACATCTTCCTCAACAGCTGTAATCTGCAAATTCATTCTGAGTTTCCTTTTTATTTGAGAGTCTTTAATTACATCCCAAACACTCTTTTGGGATTAATTCAATTTACTTTCACAATTTTCTATTTCCAAATTAAAAACACACAATATATCTCCTTTAAATTTAGTCACACATTAAACTGTTAGAAAAGTGCTCGTTCCTTTTCCCAGGACCATATTTCAGGTCTTAACAGAGGATGTTTGTAAGGTTCGAATTCTCCTAAAGTCTTTGTCAATGGTTTGGGTTTGATGGCTCCCAGACATCTCAGCTGCTCTGCTCTGCCTCTAACATGTTGTGCCATGAGTCCTACCTTCACTTGTCAAGCTAAAGAGATGAGAGTAACATTTTCGAGAGGATCTCCCTTCATTTCAGAAATGTGGTAAATTCAAGAAGGAGAACAGGTCTAGGAGGAACTGGTGCTGCAAGGTGTTTCACTTGCTCTACTCATCTACCCTGAGGACCACTGCAAATTTACCCTTACCAATTTCTTTTTCAAATTACAATAACTCATATTCCATTGAGTTTCTTTTTTTTTTTTTTCAATGAAATAAGTTCAGATTGCGTAAACATCTGGTTTTGCAACAGTTCCTTCCCATGGAAAAGCTGCTGTGTCAGAAAAATGAATCTTTCCCATTTTTATATATAGCTACGTCTCCAATTGATTGGAAATAGAGTTCTGGATATCATAACAGTTTGGGGACTTTTTTTAACCCACTGTTTTTAAAACTGTTCCTCAGCAATGCAATGATGGTGACAGCAGTTCTTCTCTCCTTCACTGAGCACACATCTTTGATGAGAAACTGCAACCCGTCACCCTTTTATAGGACAGCATTTTTTGCAGCAGCTGAAAGACCCAATACAGACGAGCAAAACTGCTGGCACACTCCAGAGTGCCATCTCCAACATGAGAACAGAAGTCTCGTGGGCTACCAAGGGGAGAGACAAAGACCACAGGTTCCTTTCTGAGGTCCATCTTCACCGGCAGCTCCTTACTTCAGTGGATTTCTCAGGCAATGAAGTTTCATCCAACCTAAGTGAAGAATTCGTCCTTGTATGCATAAACGGATTAGTTTTCTACTGCTGAGACGTTTGCAGCAGCTCAGTGTGGAGCGTCTCGGTTTATCACTATTACAACCACCACCACGGTATAAAAAATGGAGTGTGGGACCATAAAGGGACAGAGAAAAGAGGATCAGGATAATTGTAAGGGAGAGAGCTTGTACTTCCTCACGCAAATCTCACTAATCATCGATAACCAGGGAGAAAGAGTGAAATACTGTTTACAGGGAGGTTTGTAAATTACTACATTATCATAAAGATTGCCCGAATCTCTCAGCAGCTCTTACACATGGACAGATCATGATGAAGTTCACCAAGAGCCATTTTTCTCAACAAGAAAACCTGCTTGTGCTATTTAAGTTTAGTTTGCCATAAAACTTCCTTTATTCACTGGTTGACTGTCTACTGAAAATAATAACCCTGAATAATGATCATAGCCAGGATAGCTGGCAGCAGATCCACTACAATTACCAGAAGTTAATTAGAATTATTAAAATAACAAACACAAGGCCACCGATATTATACATCTACATTTAATAATGGAATCCAACAGTGCATCCTGATTCATGAACTACATTATATTATTTTAAAGCCTTTTCTTTCTTACCAAATTAAATATTGATGGATTATCCTCTCTGAATCAGTTGGTGGATTGAATTCTATTTATACAGGCCCTAAAAATTAAGCTATGGTGTAGAACTATAAAGAGCCTGTTGCCTCCCTGAACAGTAAAACAACTTGCAGTTCATTTTTGTTTGTTGTTTCCCTATTCACAGTATTATGTTTGGGAAAAAGGAATTTGAGACTTAAAAGCAATTGGTCAAAGAATTTCATCAAACACAGTTTCGCCTCCTATTGCTGATTTAATATAAATCTATTTAAGGCCGTGCTTAAATAAATTTTGAGTTCAAGTCGTCAACATCTTTGCACCCACATGAACCCTACTAATTCCAGCACACTGTATATATGCACAATCTCTCACGGCTTTAATTTTCACGAGCATTACAACAGTTCTCTGCTCTCAGAAATGTTTGTCTGTGGCCCTTCTGCCTTCTTCCTTCACACTAAGATTATTTTAATCAGACAACTCGGAGCAGATTTAACACGTGTTTACTTCACTTCGGCATGTGTACAGTATTGTAAAGAACTTCGCTTTATTTTTAGATCCTAAACTGAATTATGCAGCACATGGTATCAGAAGAGAATTTTTATATTGGCACGTTTCAAGAGGAGCTGCTGACACACATAATGCTGTTTTACACAGACAAGCATTGTCGAGGCCATGGCATAGTCATATTTTCCATTCGCTTTTTTAACAAAATCAACCCATTTCAGGCCACTCTTCTCCTCAGTCATTTGGCAAAATGTAAACATCAGTTTAACCGCCATAAATTAAAAGATATGGAGCTCCCTGAGCTGCTCAGAGGGTTTCCTTTCAAGTCACAAGAAAAACTGTAGTTCTTATTTCCCTAAACAGCTATCTTAGCCATCAGCCTTCCCAATTCTTTCATCCTGTATATATCAAAAGAAAATACATAAATAGCCTTAATATTTTCAAGCAAAATATTCCTAAAGGTATTTAGGGACATAAGCAAGAAACCAAGTATTGTCTCTCAGGATAAAAAAAAAATTACAAGCCAAGTAATGGATTTGCACCTACTCTCCCCTCTGTTAAGTTATCATGCATTTGAATGACACCAATTATTTAAGAAAGATTTGAATGACACCAATTATTTAAGAAATTAAGAAAAAAAGATTCAACAGAAACATCAAAAAAATGCTCAGAGGTCTTCAGGACGTAAATTGTTTTTCTGAACTTTACATACAAGAGTGAAAGTGTGGAAGAGGTAGGAGATGCAACTCCACTATAATTACTTAAAACTAAAGATTTCCATTTCTTACACGAGTGCGTACTCTCCAAATTATTTTCAGATACTTAATTATAAGTACTTGCAGGGTTATGAGCCCAAATTTCCCCTGATGCTGAAGAATGTACTGAAGATTAAAAAAAAAAAAAGGCAAAGATGACTGTTTTGAAAAATCCTTGTACTAATATCCACAAGCTTAAGTTATAGATAAACTGTCCTGCAGCAACTGTAGTTTAGGAAAAAGCAGTGAAACATAACCCAGTCATGTCTAGATTTTGCCTATAAAGTGTAACAATTCTTTACACTATGAGCAAATCCTATCGTATATGAGATGAGACATAATCAAATGTATCAAGCACTGCATTTAATATAGGTACAGAAAAATAAGATGTAGATATTAACTTTCAGTGGCAATGTAGATTAATTGAAAGCAAAACCAGTAGCATTGAAATAAGAATTGCATCATTTTAATCCCAAATATAGTCTTAACCAATCCATCCAGGTGGCTGGTAGAACAAAACACATCACCCAGCTGAGCACTCAAAAAAGCTTCTACTCATATTCTGAGGGGAAAAACACATAAGGCTGAGCAACAGGTTGCTGTGAGGCCAGGCTAGAAACTCTCAACCTTAAAAAAAAATATAAAAATGGAGACTTCATCAACAACTTACCATAGCGATAGCTGTAAAAGCCCTACTAAAGGTCAGCCTCCAAACAGCAGCTCTCCAAAATGAGGAACAAATGACAAATTATAAAATTGCAAATAGCAACCTCAAAGCATAGGGCTAACACAGAAATAACATGATATGCTGGGGAAAGGGAGACGTCAGGAAGGGCTGATGTCCTGGTCCAGCACTGGAGATGCAGCTGCCATGCTCATGGACGTCCATCTGTACAGCCACACTGTTGCACCTGTGTGTCAAGTCCTCACCATGCATGCACAACACCACTAACATGAGTCCAGCTCACCAGAGAACAAAATTTGCCCTTTTTCTCACTCCTCTAGTAACAATACGAAGCCGTGGAGACTCCCTCGCTCATCTCCTTGACCACCTCGACATTGCTTCACTTCCAATCTGCTCCTTTTTGTTTCCCAGAATATCTAGGGATTTTTTACTAATTAAATAATTTCACACCGTATTATCTACGCTTAACATGAAACCAAGCTTTACTAATTTGATCTCCATATGTCTAGCACCCTTTATTCATGCCGTATCACCATCGCTGAACATAGATTTCAATTGACCTCTTGGTCTCTGTTCTAAAGCTTTCACAACACTCACAGCTAGCAAAAGTCGAAAGAGTTGAACATAACTCAGCGAAGCCGGCATCAGGAGTTAGCTAAATATCTAGCCGAGTTGCAGATTGATTAGCTAGATGTATTTTTTTTTAATAAATTTACATAAATTTCCAAGAAAGTTTGTCCTTCAAGTGGGGCACTGGAAAAGGAGCAATTTTGGAACTTCTTCCTCCTGCCTTTTCCCCTCCCTCTCTCTCTTCCATCCTCTCCATTGCTCTTTCCTTCTTTCAAAACTTGGTCACTGTTGGCGATCGTTTCTTTTGGCTTTTATTGTTGTGAAAACGCCTTCTTGATTTCTATGCCGTCACAAATTTTTCACTTTTCCCCCGCTATATGTGCGGTCCCACCTCCGCTGTACGGCACAAGGATGCGCACACCCAGCATGAGCTCCCCTGCGCGCAGAGAATAACCCAATTAGTTTCACTTTTTCCTTGAGTGGACACTGGGATACCCTTCCCCTTCTTTTTAAAATCTCCCTTTCTAAATTTTCACATCGTGGTGGTGGTAGTTTTGGTATCATTCCCTGAGGATGCTAAACTTAATTATATTGGATTTACTTATGGCTAATTAAAATAACCACTCTTCATTTCCAAGAGAGCTGTTCTTTCTTGGAAAACAATTCTATCATGCTTGAAATTTGTCCAAACTGTGTTTGGGGCAACATGGTTTAAACAGCTGAGAAGTTTTAAAAGTTGGATCCCTTTTTAAAAAGTTGGATCCCTTATGAAATCCTGCACAGTGAGTTTTCCGAAGACCTCAAATAACAAGCCGATGAAACCTGAAGGGGGGGGGCTGTTGTTTTTAACGCTGATTTCCACCACTACAGCTGAATCAAAGGGAGTTTTGTCACTGACTCACGCTTTCATGAAGCCAGGCCTTCATGTACCAGCTACAGAATCGAAATTCCGCCCAACAGAAGTGTGAAAATATTTTCAGCATATTTATCAGCACCTCCTCTCGCTCAGAACAAAAACAAAATGACTAGATTATAAGAGAGTGAAAGACGGAGCATTAGTCCTCTGTGCTGCCACTGCCCCCAGATTTCTGCCAAGACATGTCACTCCCAACCCAAGCGACCTCACGCTATTTTATTTAATCAGCCCATTTCCAAATTCTTAAAAAAAAAAAAAAACCACAAATGAAGTTAAATAACAAATAGCATAAATATTTTAATAGGCCTTCGCATTACCAACTGCCAGACCAGCTGTCTAAATTGCAAGAGTTTTGGTGGCTTTTTTTTTCAATTTTTTCATTTTATTTTTTTCTGATAAACCAGAAACACATACGTCTACACCGCGAAAGGCATCTGCCTCGGGAGTGATCCCTGGGCCCTGGCAGAGTGGCACAGATGGGTCCGTGGGGATGCTTGTCCGCTGAGGGATGCTGGACGCCGGCTCCACGGCCGTACCGGCATCGCTTCCCCGGCCTCCCTCCGCTCTCACGCCGAGGAGGGCAGAGGAGAAAAAGAGCCCTGATCTCAGCATATCAAGCTCAGCTTCCTTCTTGAATAATTTTCAGCACTACACAGAAAACAAAATGGAATAAATCATTATAATACCGCCTATTTACCTGCAAACCATAAGGCAGTGGTGTCCTATGGTGCCAATAAAAAGCAGTTCTGCTCATGGTTCTCCACTTGTGGAAAGTCTTGTTTTGCACAGCTGTGCTCCCAAAGAGCAGGCTTGGCTTAATCCAGGTAATAGTTTTGAATTTGATGGCTTTTGTCACAGATGCCCCTTTATTTTGAGTATTTTACAATGTGTTGTTGGAAAGCACGAGGAAGACGATGCTTGGAACACCATACCCCGAAGGGATCAGATCAGAAGAAGGTAAAGTATCAGAAGATAATATCAGATCAGATGGAGGTGAAGTATCTACAGCTGCATATTTAATAGGATGTTCATAGAAAGAAAGATGCTTTGAATCTGTAAGTGAAATACCTCTGATATTGCTTTAAAAAAAAATAAAAATCTTAATTAAACACTCCCGGTCCTTTTTTTTTTAAGATATTCAGGAAAATGGAGGAAAAAAAAGTAATTTCCAAAAAGCAGAAAAAAGACCTATTAAAAAAAAAAAAAAAAGATTATACAAGCTTTCGTGAGGAAAGATGAAAAATAAAACTCCCTTATGACACTGAAACAGCGATATTGTGATGACAATTCTCTTTGTATCTCTTTGTGTCTCGTGTAGGCTAACCTCCAAGCAAGTTCAGTTTTTAAAGACAGGCATAATGCCCACTGAATGCAAAAGAGAGACAAGCTCACTAGCTGAATATTAAGGAAAAACAGCTGATATTATTTTTTCCAGTACAGAAATTGGAAATCTCATGGATGCAATGCAAGAGCAGCATTTGACTTTATCCAACTTTCATATCATGAAGGCGTACATGCATACACATAGCTACAGCTTTCATTCTGAAGTTCTTATTAGATTAAATAATAAATAGAGCAATGATATACACTGATTTCATTTCATTAACAGGCACTAAGCAACAGTAGATTATTGTAAAATTTTATACTATTCTAAGGATACTGATTTACCTTAGGAATACTGATTTTCCTGTAACACCAGACTAGTAAAATGTTCTTTATTTTCTACAACTTAAGTTGCAAACTTACATGGAGCTTCAGGAATAGTTTACATTCAGCTAAAAAGATTTTGTCGAAACGCCTACTATTGCTTATCCCCAATGTTCTGTATAATGCTACAACTACTTTATTTATGATCTTCCTGCTCAGATAAATTACTCTCCTGCCCATAAGTAAAGCACTACACTAATAACCACTCTGAACATTGAGTCCGCAAGAGTAAAATCTCCCAGCAGCTCAATACAGTGAGATTGTTCATCATGCTTTAATATGAACTTTACGGGCAGGTTTGCACCTCTTTCTCACATGCAACCGATGGATGACACGAGTCCAACAGAGAAATACAAGGGTTCAGCAATATTTCTCTCTTTTTCAGCCTCTCAAGCAGTGGAAAAGGTTCCTGCGTGGCTCTGTTAAAACTGGTAGTATGATAAAAAAAAGTACAATTTTTGGTTTTCTTTCGAGGGGAAGCAGGAGATGAGGTTTGTGTGGTGCCACCACACGAGGGAGCCATCTCCTCAAAAATTTACAGGTTTCAAGGCATTGAAACCAAAGCAAGAACAACCCTGCAGGTCCTGGGTGACTCCCAGGGGGACAGCCCCTGGACCAGGGCAGCATCACAAACGCCAGATCAACCCAGTCAAGCCTTCAGGAAAGCCACGGAGAGATTAAATCCCCAGCCAGGGAGACAAACCCCCATTTTTTGTGCTATTCTCATTTCATACCAGTGAACACAGAGAAAGCGCATAGCAATAATAGTGAGGCGTGCTATTTCTGCCCAAAAAGCAAGCCGATAAATAGCAGCGATCAAATTCTCAGGCAATGGATGGCAAAGACAAATCTGACCCTGGAAATCTGAGATGAGAGGCACAAAACTTTTACGTTTTGCCCCGTAAATTGTGCGGCCACAGGGCATCTGGACGGCAGCTTTCCCTCGCCTTCGCCTCCCACCGCTGCCCAGCCTCCCGCATCTCTGGCAGCTTCAGCGCTGCCATCGCTGCATTTTTAACTTGATTTTTTTAAGCATTCATACAGAAATGCACGAACCACACAGCCTAAACATCTCCCACCACCCTATTACTGACATAATTCATTACCAAGGAGGTGCTGAAGCGGGCAAGGGGATTTCTCACTCCAAATCGCACAAAGCTTGTATGCGCATAGAAGCATTTAAAATATTTAAATCGCAAATTGAAATTATTCAAATGGAACTTGCTTTGGTATCTTAATCCTCCCCTCGCTGCTGCTGTCATGTGCACTGGATGTGACTGGGTTCCCGCGGAGAAGGTGTAATTACAGACTTGATCATGCCACGTGCAGAGAAGGGAGCTGGATGAAGTTTGCGCAGCCTTAAATCCGGTCCTTCCTGCTGTCGAATGCTTAATTTGAAACCTAATTAACGGTGCTCTCCTGCAATCCGGTTCTGTTTCCAATGCAGACGACCCCAACTTCTGAACATCCATCCACCACTGCCACCCCGCAGAGGACCACACATCGGCAAGAGTCACAGAAAGAAAAGGTTGTTAACAGTGCTCAACCCTGGGCAAGTCCCAATGGACAGAGAGGCAGTGCCTCCTGTTTGTGGGCATCCCCTTTCCAAACGTCGGAGCCCCAAGCCCAGAAGAGGCAAGACCCAGAAAGCAGAGTGTACCCCCCGTAACGGAAGGTACTGCCGTGGCCCGTGCTGGTTTGATTCAGAGGAACTGAAGCAGGTGATAGAGGGGAAGCATTTTGAAAAAGAAAATAATAATGAACTAAACGTATAATTTGTCAAGAGTCTTCCTGAGATATTAAACCGCAAGGACGTTTATCCTACCTTATACTACTTTATAGCAGCTTCACCTAACTACATGTTTTGCAAACTTTGAGTATAACAATTAGCTTAAAGAAGGTGTCTTCACACGGTAAGCCAAAATATTAGGGAATGCTATTATATATCTGTCCTCAGTCTCTCACCGCTTATAAGGCCATATGATCCAAAAGCTTAAAGACAAAACTTCTGAGACACAACTTCCACCTACACCGAATTGAGCTGCTCCCTTATTTAAATCTGTGTACACAAACGCGTATCGTGTAGCAGGAGGGTGGCAGAACGGTGAAGCACCACACTCTTCTACCCACTAATTACCATTAAATGGGAAAAGATTTGACAGTACACTGTGTACTTCGCAGAAGAGGTCTCATTTTCTTTCTTTACTTTTATTAACTAACTTGGTCTATAATTAAAAGAACAGCTTGAATCCTTGCGATAAAGCGACACGACTGCTTTACTCGTCACTTTTTCGCTGACGCGCTGCATGCGTTGTGCCGTGCATGAGCATACTGTTACATTTTCTAATTAATACAGAATGAAAGAGCATTTCAGCTGGGTTCA
>NW_009648640.1:173386-177498 GCF_000708025.1 Charadrius vociferus
TCAGCAGCGAGAAATCCTGCACTCCTCCACTGCCTTATCTACAAATCTCGTGCTGCGGCCTTCCCCCAGTATGCACACAGCGAGAAGATTTGGCAATGGGACTTTGGTACCTCCGGGCAGAGCTCAGGCAAAGCCAAGGATGCCTTCACGGGAGCAGTGCTGCGGGTCTCCAGACATTTAGGTGTTTATGTGAATTAAACGTCTTGTGAAGTCAGCACTTGCATAAACATGAAGTAATGGAAAGCAAAGCTTTCCTGAGATCAGCTAGGCTCCTTTCCTCCCCATACACACATTTAATTACAGCAGTTGGATCAAGCTGTCAGTACCTCGTGCTCTTTTTCTCCCCATACAATATGGAAAAAGTAAAGACTTGACAAAGAAACATCGTCTTGGTTTCCTAAAAGAGATATTTTTCATTTTTCTAAATTAGCCATTAAATACGTTGTCCTCATCTCATCAATCTCTGCCTCTCACGTTAGACTCTCGGTCTCGGGATGCCAGGTGAGCTTTGCAGGAAGCTTTCATAATGCTGCCCATTCTTGACCACATGGTTTGGGAGAGTACACAGCTCACACCGTCACACTGAGTTCCTGTGGTTTCATCCTGAGTAAGAGTTATTTGCAAACTCTTCCTTGGATGCAAACAGGGAACCGAGCAGATTTATATGTGCCTGTAAGAATGTACATATGCATACAAATCACATGCTGTATTTTACTTTCCTTTAATCTTCATCTCTCTCTATTAATTCAGCATGTGCTCTCAGGATGGGACTACCAGAGGGAGGATGGGCGTGCTGAAGTCCCAGCAATGCAACGGGCCTCACCACACTCCTCTTGAAGGCAACACATTGTAAATCGAAATTTCATAAACTGATGACAAACTGCCATCGCTACCTGGAAATGCCTTCCAAAAGGAAGAGTGGCATGAATGAGCAAAGAAGCCATCTCTAATTCACGCACTTATATACTGTCAAAAATGATGCAGTTGATGCTTCCATTCATCTAAATTTGCCTGGCAATAAGTCATCACAAGTTGCCCACAGAATTTTCTATTAACAATTACACATGCACGGCTGCAATTATGGCTTTGCCCACACCGTTCACCTGGTGCTGGATAGTGCCAAAATAACTCTCTGCATATATACATAAACATCCATTTTCAAGCACAGCATTAAATTTCATCACTGTATCCTGAAGTCACTACTAAGAATAAATGTTTAGGGTCACCTAATCTGCTCTCCTATCTCAGGTACTTTGGTACTTCTTTCTGCTTCAGGAAAAATGAAAGTAGGTCTAACAGACCTCACGGATGGGAATTCTTTCTTGATTTCATCCTATTACTCCTGGAGTCCCTCTACTCTCCCACACAGACTAGCCAAGTATTTCTCTAAATACATGCTTAGCATAAGGCCTACAAACTCATGTCCAACACCCAGGAATAGGAAGCCAAGGTTGGAGAACTCTCAGATAATTGATAAATACTATTGAAATATTTCACAACAAGGCCAGTGATGTAGATACTTAACTACCAATTAAAAGTTTCCAGAAATTTCATTTACACGTTTGTCCAGGATTCACATTTGTCTGGGAGCTAAAAATAAGTGGATTTGCTGACATTCACGGATAACGACTGCTTGAGTAAACAGGACTTCAGATATGTAACTTCTCGATTTTACAGAGAGGGTCCCAATACCATCGCCTGGTACAGTTTACATGAATTTATCATTTATCTATCAGAACCAAAAATTACATTTTGAAAAATAAGTAGAAAGAAAACAAAAAAAGTAGCCCATCCTAAAGGAAATGTAATTACAAACAGCATTTCATTGTTCAATTTTTAATAAAGTGTAAGATTGTGATTCCAGCAGATTTTGCACAGTGTTTGGAGAAGCATCATTTATCTTTAGGTCAAGTGGTTCTTTACACCACACCAAGAGAAAAAAACAAAAAACTGGGAGTGAAATATCATCATTCACGGGCAAGAACATAAATTTCTAGATAGCTAAAATGTTCTTTTAACTCTTTTATTTTTCACCTACTACTGTAGTTTCCAGCTCTTCCTTCTCTTTACGAAAGATTACCTCCTACATCAGCAATTAATTTGACCTTGTCTTCATCCACGGCAAAAAGAAAACAAACTAACGGTGACAAAAATATTTCCTGATCCAAAATTAATGCCTTTACCCTGAAAAGAAAGTAAATATTGGTTTGCACCAGAAGCCACTGCAGGGTGGACATGAGCAACCCCAGTCTGACCAGAAGAGACTCAATGCCCCGACGCAATGCGGTGACTTGCACAATGACAAATGTCATGCAGATAAACACTAATTATGGTTATATTGGACTTTAAGGGAAAGTGTTCAGCACAATCACTGCACTGCTGTAGCTCAGATTAAAAGTTGTTTCTCTTAATCAACTAATTCTACTACTTCCAAAGATGACCTTTTGGAGAATATTTTTATTTTATTTTTTTTATTAATTGCTGTCTGAATAGCCTGCTTAGAAAATAAAAGACGAACAACTCTTCCCTCTCCCTGGAACAATTAGCAGAGATGATAAAGCTCGAATTTCTAACTTAGTTAATTTAGCATGTCAAAAACCAATCTTTCCCTGGTAATTTCAATACACTGAATGTCACAGAAAGGCCAAGTGACAGATTGCTGCATTTCAGTCAGAACACTCATCCTACTAAAAATGTAATCACTGATGTTCAGATTTCATTTGACTATGCACTGTACAATATTTGGCTTGTTGGGAGCCTTTGGCATCTTCCTTTCCCCCCTCTCATACAATAAAAAAACATGAATTAATGTTGCATACTGAGTTCCAACATGATTTTTGAGAATTACATGGACAGGTAAGCCTAAACCACGATGCTTTAATTTAATTCTTAGTTCAGATTTGACACCGATTAATACTGAGTTCAGTATTATTACTGAGTAATACCGAGTTCAGATTCAATGAGAACCGGAATTCTCAATTCGGTGAGAACTGGAAGTATGCTTCCAATTCATACTCAGGAGACTACAAAGTCCATCAAAAATAAATTAAAAACCTTTACCAATCATTGTCATGCCCCGCGTTTAATCACATTCCTACAACTGCCTGAACTTCATTATCGCAGGATGAATAGGCTCCAGTTGTAAGCTGAATTTCAGGGCTCTGTCATCTCTATTGTGCCCTGTCTTTCAGCAAGCTCTTCATGCATCTATTTGTGACAAATGATTTTGTTGTACAGGAAATGTATTTGTCTTCTTTTCCAAGAATGGTTTCATAACCTCGCTATGTTCCAAAGCTAAATAACACATATGGTTCGTGTTTAACAACCTCCATTTGGTGCTTCATATGTGTACTTTTCCTTTTTGCTTCCAAGTATATGGCTGCAGAGCACTGAGGATCAGGCACCAGCGTGGGTGAGCGCTCTCTGAAAAGGCTTTCTTTTCAATTGTCAGACAGCGATTGACTGAAATCAGGGGAAAAATGATTATTCTGACAGCCTTTGATAAGTCATTGGCTCAAAAACTCTTTCTGTTCAAAGTCTCCTATGTCTATCAGATATTCAGTGAGGCATATGGCATCTGCTTGACGCGATACCCATTATTGATATGAAATGGTAACCCCTCTGTGCTGGAACAAGCCTCCCATCGTTCCACCCGTGCTTTACGCTCTGTAACAAAGAGCCTCCTCCAACCAGTCTGTGCAAACAGGCCTGAGGTCGCCCTCATCTGCCATGCCTGCTGATGTTTGCCATTTTAATTTGCGCTTCAGGTGTGTGGAAAGTTTGATAAATAGTTGACTTTCACCCAAACTGAAGGCATTTCGGCTGAAGCTAGTGGCAATGTGCAAGCGCCAGCAGTAGACAAAGGAGCCACAATGGAGGGCGAAGAGTTACGACAGTGAGAACATATGACATGATCTCTTATGCAACACCTTCCTCTAACTGTTCTTAATATTTACATTAAAATACAGGTCAGCTGAAATGATGGGCAGGAGATCAATCCCTCGATGAAGCGCTAATTGCATGTCAGAACCTGTACACAGGAAAGCGGCACGGTCAAATTATCCCTCTTCAGGCTCTGCTTTACACGTGTCTTATCTTTCCCAGTTTCCCTA